>NC_091455.1:218940718-219015503 GCF_027789765.1 Dendropsophus ebraccatus | reverse complement strand
GGTGATGCAGGACAGCTGGCTGTATGCTGCTCCTACAGGCAGCGGTGATACAACACTGCCACCTAGTGGGAAAAAGGAAATGCACCATGTAGATGCTGGATCTCTCCAAATATTAGGTTGCACAATGACACGCTCACAGCTGGGGTGCAGGACAGTGACACGCTGACAGCTGGGGTGCAGGACAGTGACACGCTGACAGCTGGGGTGCAGGACAGTGACACGCTGACAGCTGGGGTGCAGGACAGTGACACGCTGACAGCTGGGGTGCAGGACAGTGACACGCTGACAGCTGGGGTGCAGGACAGTGACACGCTGACAGCTGGGGTGCAGGACAGTGACACGCTGACAGCTGGGGTATAGGATAGTATTGGCTGCTGGGCGCACATAGCTGCATGTAATAGTGATACATGGCTACGTGTAATAGTGACACATGGCTACGTGTAATAGTGATACATGGCTACGTGTAATAGTGACACATGGCTCTGTGTAATAGTGACACATGGCTACGTGTAATAGTGATACATGGCTACGTGTAATAGTGACACATGGCTACGTGTAATAGGATACATGGCTACCGTGTATAGTGACACATGGCTACGTGTAATAGTGATACATGGCTAGTGTAATAGTGATACATGGCTGCGTGTAATAGTGATACTACGTGTAATAGTGATACATGGCTACGTGTAATAGTGATACATGGCTCCGTGTAATAGTGATACATGGTTATGTGTAATAGTGATACATGGCTACGTGTAATAGTGATACATGGTTATGTGTAACAGTGATACATGGCTACGTGTAGTAATAGTGACACATGGCTACGTGTCATAGTGACACATGGCTACGTGTAATAGTGACACATGGCTACGTGTAATAGTGATACATGGCTACGTGTAATAGTGATACATGGCTACGTGTAATAGTGATACATGGCTACGTGTAGTAGTGATACATGGCTCCCTGTAATAGTGATACATGGCTACGTGTAATAGTGATACATGGCTACGTGTAATAGTGACACATGGCTATGTGTAATAGTGATACATGGCTACGTGTAATAGTGATACATGGTTATGTGTAATAGTGATACATAGTGTAATAGTGATTACATGGCTACGTTGTAATAGGATACATGGCTACGTGTAATAGTGATACTACGTGTAATAGTGATACATGGCTACGTGTAATAGTGATACATGGCTACGTGTAATAGTGATACATGGCTACGTGTAATAGTGATACCATGGCTCGTGTAATATGTGACACATGGCTAGTGTAATAGTGACACACGGCTACGTGTATAGTGATACATGGCTACTGTAATAGTGATACATGGCTACGTGTAATAGTGATACATGCTACGTGTAATAGTGACACATGGCTACGTGTAATATTACACATGGCTACGTGTAATAGTGACACATGGCTACGTGTAATAGTGATACACAGTGTAATAGTGACACATGGCTACGTGTAATAGTGATACATGGCTACGTGTAATAGTGATACATAGTGTAATAGTGATACATGGCTACGTGTAATAGTGACACATGACTACGTGTAATAGTGATACATGGCTACGTGTAATAGTGACGTATGGCTACGTGTAATAGTGATACATAGTGTAATAGTGATACATGGCTACGTGTAATAGTGATACATGGCTACGTGTAGTAGTGACACATGACTATGTGTAATAGTGATACATGGCTACGTGTAATAGTGATACATGGCTACGTGTAATAGTGATACATGGCTACGTGTAATAGTGATACATGGTTATGTGTAATAGTGATACATAGTGTAATAGTGATACATGGTTACGTGTAATAGTGATACATGGCTATGTGTAATAGTGATACATGGCTACGTGTAATAGTGATACATGCTACGTGTAATAGTGATACATGGCTACGTGTAATAGTGATACATGGCTACGTGTAATATGATACTACGTGTAATAGTTGATACATGGCTACGTGTAATAGTGATACATGGCTACGTGTAATAGTGATACATGGCTACGTGTAATAGTGATACATGGCTACGGTGTAATAGTGACACATGGCTACGTGTAATAGTGACACCATGGCTACGTGTAATAGTGACACATGCTACGTGTAATAGTGATACATGGACTACGGTGTAATAGTGATACATGGCTACGTGTAATAGTGATACTACGTGTAATAGTGACACTGGCTCCGTGTAATATTGATACATGGCTCCGTGTAATAGTGATACATGGCTACGTGTAATAGTGATACATGGCTCCGTGTAATAGTGATACATAGTGTAATAGTGATACATGGCTACGTGTAATAGTGATACATGGCTACGTGTAATAGTGATACATGGTTATGTGTAATAGTGATACATAGTGTAATAGTGATACATGGCTACGTGTAATAGTGATACATGGCTACGTGTAATAGTGACACATGGCTACGTGTAATAGTGATACATGGCTACGTGTAATAGTGACACATGGCTACGTGTAATAGTGATATATAGCTACGTGTAATAGTGACACATGGCTACGTGTAATAGTGATACATGGCTACGTGTAATAGTGATACATGGCTACGTGTAATAGTGATACTACGTGTAATAGTGACACATGGCTCCGTGTAATAGTGATACATGGCTCCGTGTAATAGTGATACATGGCTACGTGTAATAGTGATACATGGCTCCGTGTAATAGTGATACATAGTGTAATAGTGATACATGGCTACGTGTAATAGTGATACATGGCTGCGTGTAATAGTGATACATGGTTATGTGTAATAGTGATACATAGTGTAATAGTGATACATGGCTACGTGTAATAGTGATACATGGCTACGTGTAATAGTGACACATGGCTACGTGTAATAGTGGATACATGGCTACGTGTAATAATGATACATGGCTACGTGTAATAGTAAAACATGGCTATGTGTAATAGTGATACATAGCTACGTGTAATAGTGATACTACGTGTAATAGTGATACATGGCTACGTGTAGTAGTGATACTACGTGTAATAGTGACACATGGCTCCGTGTAATAGTGATACATGGCTACGTGTAATAGTGATACATGGCTACGTGTAATAGTGATACATGGCTACGTGTAATAGTGATACATGGCTACGTGTAATAGTGATACATGGCTCCGTGTAATAGTGACACATGGCTACGTGTAATAGTGACACATGGCTACGTGTAATAGTGACACATGGCTACGTGTAATAGTGATACATGGCTCCGTGTAATAGTGATACATAGTGTAATACTGACACATGGCTACGTGTAATAGTGACACATGGCTACGTGTAATAGTGATACATGGCTACGTGTAATAGTGATACATGGCTACGTGTAATAGTGACACATGGCTACATGTAATAGTGACACACGACTACGTGTAATAGTGATACTACGTGTAATAGTGACACATGGCTACGTGTAATAGTGATACAAAGTGTAATAGTGACACAGGGCTACGTGTAATAGTGATACCTGGCTACGTGTAATAGTGATACATGGCTACGTGTAATAGTGATACATGGCTACGTGTAATAGTGATACATAGTGTAATAGTGATACATGGCTACGTGTAATAGTGATACATGGCTACGTGTAATAGTGATACATGGCTACGTGTAATAGTGATACATAGTGTAATAGTGATACATGGCTACGTGTAATAGTGATACATGGCTACGTGTAATAGTGACACATGGCTACGTGTAATAGTGATACATGGCTCCGTGTAATAGTGACACATGGCTACGTGTAATAGTGACACATGGCTACGTGTAATAGTGACACATGGCTACGTGTAATAGTGATACATGGCTACGGGTAATAGTGATACATGGCTACGTGTAATAGTGATACATGGCTACGTGTAATAGAGATACATGGCTACGTGTAATAGTGATACATGGTTACGTGTAATAGTGATACATGGCTACGTGTAATAGTGATACTATGTGTAATAGTGATACATGGTTATGTGTAATAGTGATACATAGTGTAATAGTGATACATGGCTACGTGTAATAGTGATACATGGCTACGTGTAATAGTGATACATGGCTACGTGTAATAGTGACACATGGGTACGTGTAATAGTGACACATGGCTACGTGTAATAGTGATACATGGCTCCGTGTAATAGTGATACATGGCTACGTGTAATAGTGATACATGGCTACGTGTAATAGTGATACATGGCTACGTGTAATAGTGATACATGGCTACGTGTAATAGTGATACATGGCTACGTGTAATAGTGATACATGGCTATGTGTAATAGTGATACATGGCTATGTGTAATAGTGATACATGCTACGTGTAATAGTGATACATAGTGTAATAGTGATACATGGCTACGTGTAGTAGTGATACATGGCTACGTGTAATAGTGATACATAGTGTAATAGTGACACATGGCTACGTGTAATAGTGACGTATGTCTACGTGTAATAGTGACGTATGGCTACGTGTAATAGTGATACATGGCTCCGTGTAATAGTGATACATGGCTCCGTGTAATAGTGACACATGGCTACGTGTAATAGTGACGTATGTCTACGTGTAATAGTGACGTATGGCTACGTGTAATAGTGATACATGGCTCCGTGTAATAGTGATACATGGCTACGTGTAATAGTGATACATGGTTATGTGTAATAGTGATACATGGCTACGTGTAATAGTGATACATAGTGTAATAGTGATACATGGCTACGTGTAATAGTGATACATGGCTACGTGTAATAGTGACACATGGCTACGTGTAATAGTGACACATGGCTACGTGTAATAGTGATACATGGTTACGTGTAATAGTGATACATGGCTACGTGTAATAGTGATACATGGCTACGTGTAATAGTGATACATGGTTATGTGTAATAGTGATACATAGTGTAATAGTGATACATGGCTACGTGTAATAGTGACACATGGCTACGTGTAATAGTGATACATGGCTACGTGTAATAGTGATACATGGCTACGTGTAATAGTGATACATGGCTACGTGTAATAGTGATACATGGCTACGTGTAATAGTGATACATGGCTACGTGTAATAGTGATACATGGCTACGTGTAATAGTGACACATGGCTACGTGTAATAGTGATACATGGCTACGTGTAATAGTGATACATGGCTACGTGTAATAGTGATACATGGTTATGTGTAATAGTGATACATAGTGTAATAGTGATACATGGCTACGTGTAATAGTGATACATAGTGTAATAGTGATACATGGCTACGTGTAATAGTGATACATGGCTACGTGTAATAGTGACACATGGCTACGTGTAATAGTGACACATGGCTACGTGTAATAGTGACACATGGCTACGTGTAATAGTGACACATGGCTACGTGTAATAGTGATACATGGCTACGTGTAATAGTGATACTACGTGTAATAGTGATACATGGCTACGTGTAATAGTGACACATGGCTACGTGTAATAGTGATACATGGCTACGTGTAATAGTGATACATGGCTATGTGTAATAGTGATACATGGTATGTGTAATAGTGATACATGGTTATGTGTAATAGTGATACATGGCTACGTGTAATAGTGATACATGGCTACGTGTAATAGTGATACATGGCTACGTGTAATAGTGATACATGGCTACGTGTAATAGTGATACATGGTTACGTGTAATAGTGATACATGGCTACGTGTAATAGTGATACATGGCTACGTGTAATAGTGATACATGGCTACGTGTAATAGTGATACATGGCTACGTGTAATAGTGATACATAGTGTAATAGTGATACATGGCTACGTGTAATAGTGATACATGGCTACGTGTAATAGTGATACATGGTTACGTGTAATAGTGATACATGGCTACGTGTAATAGTGATACTACGTGTAATAGTGATACATGGTTACGTGTAATAGTGATACATGGCTACGTGTAATAGTGATACTACGTGTAATAGTGATACACGGCTACGTGTAATAGTGATACATGGTTATGTGTAATAGTGATACATAGTGTAATAGTGATACATGGCTACGTGTAATAGTGATACATGGCTACGTGTAATAGTGATACATGGCTACGTGTAATAGTGACACATGGCTCCGTGTAATAGTGATACATGGTTACGTGTAATAGTGATACATAGTGTAATACTGACACATGGCTACGTGTAATAGTGATACATGGCTACGTGTAATAGTGATACATGGCTACGTGTAATAGTGATACATGGCTACGTGTAATAGTGATACATGGCTACGTGTAATAGTGACACATGGCTACGTGTAATAGTGATACATGGCTCCGTGTAATAGTGATACATGGTTACGTGTAATAGTGATACATAGTGTAATACTGACACATGGCTACGTGTAATAGTGACACATGGCTACGTGTAATAGTGATACATACTGTAATAGTGATACATGGCTACGTGTAATAGTGACACATGGTTATGTGTAATAGTGATACATACTGTAATAGTGATACATGGCTACGTGTGATTGACTGAGGAGACTGTGATTGGTTGAGCTGCTCAGAAGTCCACTGGCGGCTGCAGGGAGGGGGCATAAGTGAGAACAACATTGGGGAGCGTGGACAGATATGCATAAGGTTTATTATTTTACACAGCAAGGACTGCACAGACATCACTAAATACATTAGCAAAAAAGGGGTCCGTTATTTATCATTGCCCCAGTAGCCAGAATCCTGCTCCACACTGACGAGGGGCAAATACCCCGAAACTGCAGTCTGTGGATGGATGCCCGGCCTTGGTAACCCTTGTCTTATGTCGTTATACTCGCCACAGAGTTAGACTGTGACTCACAGGGGCCACCCTGGTGTTTCCCTATTTAGGTCCCAAAGCTCGCAACAGAGTGAGGACCTGAGGGACTACGTATCAGGGTGGTTTGGTGCTCTCCCCACTAGGAGGCGCCCCTTGGCAATGGGCTTCCTTCTCCGGAGAGAGGGATATCTGGCTATTACCGTGTTTTGAGACTCGTAACTGAGGCTCCACGGACCCTTCTCTGCATATTCAAATTTTGTATGGGACAATCAATGGAGACTCGTAAATGAGGACTCCATTGGATTTATTTGCTGTTCTCCCTGAGTTCAGTGATTGTTGTGTTTTGTTGGTTTATATATATATATATTATATATATATATATTATATATATACACACACACACACACACACATATAAATACATATCTATATATGCACACACATACATACAGCAAGTACTGCACAGACATCACTAAATACATATCTATATATATATATATATCTCTCTCTCTCTCTCTCTATATATATATATATATATATATATATATACACACACACACATACAGCAAGGACTGCACAGACATCACTAAATACCTATTTATATATACACACACATACATACAGCAAGGACTGCACAGACATCACTAAATACATATCTATATATATATACACACACACATACAGCAAGGACTGCACAGACATCACTAAATACATATCTACATATATACACACAAATATAGCAAGGACTGCACAGACATCAATAAATACATATCTATATATACACACATAGGCTATGTTCACACTACGTAAGAGACCGGCCGTTCCGTGACCCCGGCTGGGCCAACGGAACGGCCGGTCTCTGGCCGGATCCTCTCTGGCCGGATGATCCTTCTGGCCGCAAAGCTCTGATGCGGGCACATCAGCGCACGCCCGCATCAGAGCTTCCCATAGCCCACAGTGAAGCAAGCGGCCGGAGCCGCTCGCTTCACTGTGTGAACTGACAGGTCTTTCTGCGGCCGCTATTCACTGAATTCCGGCCACTGAAAACTGACCTGTCAGTTGTTTGCGGCGCCGCACAATCCCGGCCGGAGCGTATACGATGTGTGTACACTCTGGCCGGGATCCCATAGAACAACAGGCATTGTTCCACCGCGGTAAAAGTACGGCCGTTGTTGCCATCAGCATATACACACACGTGATATAATTGGTTGCTGCCCAGCACTGCGCGGCTCATAGGCTCAGGTGGGTGCACAAGTCTCCGCTCACCAGACCCAGGCTTCCACATCCACGAGAGAGAAAGAGTGTGTTTTGCAAGAAGAGCTCAAAATTCTTAAACTTTGGTGTAAGAGCTCCCTGTACTGAGTGGGAGAGGGAGTGGCGTGGTCTGCAGGAAGGTAATCTCTCCATAGCTGTAACCCCTCTCTCCCCGGTCAGGGAGTGCCCACATCTGTCCTGCTCATTCCTTCCTGCAGTCTCTGTCAGCCTTGTGTTTCCCATTCTCTCCATTCCTGCTACAATGTGCCTGCACTTACACTCAGCTATACACACTGCTGCTATATTGTGCCTCCACTTACACTCCGCTATACACAATGCTATATAGAAACGTTTCTGTCACTTTCCTCCTGCACAGCTCTGTGATTCTCACTTCCTGATTAGTCCAGGCTGAACACACCCCCTTCCCCATTGCAGTCATGTGACCACATAGACCTCTGGCAGCAGCCCTGCTTGTCTATTCTAGCATGTTGTACTACACTACTGCATTATGGGAATCTGCAGCTCCACCCTGTACCTACAAGCTGCTGCTGCTGTGTTATCAGGGTTATGCAGTTACTATACAATATACACCACATGCTGCTATACTGTACAGTAACTTATATATCACATATCCAGCTGCTGTGTTATCAGGGTTATACAGTTACTATACATTATACACCACATGCTGCTATACTGTACAGTAACTTATATATCACATATCCAGCTGCTGTGTTATCAGGGTTATACAGTTACTATACATTATACACCACATGCTGCTATACTGTACAGTAACTTATATATCACATATCCAGCTGCTGTGTTATCAGGGTTATACAGTTACTATACATTATATACCACATGCTGCTATACTGTACAGTAACTATATATCACATATCCAGCTGCTGCAGTGTTATCAGGGTTATACAGTTACTATACATTATATACAACATGCTGCTATACTGTACAGTAACGTATATATCACATATCCAGCTGCAGTGTTATCAGGGTTATACAGTTACTATACATTATACACCACATGCTGATTGCTATACTGTACAGTAACTTATATATCATATATCCAGCTGCTGTGTTATCAGGGTTATACAGTTACTATACATTATATACCACATGCTGCTATACTGTACAGTAACGTATATATCACATATCCAGCTGCAGTGTTATCAGGGTTATACAGTTACTATACATTATACACCACATGCTGATTGCTATACTGTACAGTAACTTATATATCACATATCCAGCTGCTGTGTTATCAGGGTTATACAGTTACTATACATTATACACCACATGCTGCTATACTGTACAGTAACTTATATATCACATATCCAGCTGCAGTGTTATCAGGGTTATACAGTTACTATACATTATACACCACATGCTGATTGCTATACTGTACAGTAACATATATCACATATACATTATATACCACATGCTGCTATACTGTACAGTAACTTATATATCACATATCCAGCTGCTGTGTTATCAGGGTTATACAGTTACTATACATTATATACCACATGCCGCTATACTGTACAGTAACTTATATATCACATATCCAGCTGCTGTGTTATCAGGGTTATACAGTTACTATACATTATACACCACATGCTGATTGCTATACTGTACAGTAACTTATATATCACATATCCAGCTGCTGCTGTGTTATCAGGGTTATACAGTTACTATACATTATATACCACATGCTGCTATACTGTACAGTAACTTATATATCACATATCCAGCTGCTGCTGTGTTATCAGGGTTATACAGTTACTATACATTATATACCACATGCTGCTATACTGTACAGTAACTTATATACCACATATCCAGCTGCAGTGTTATCAGGGTTATACAGTTACTATACATTATACACCACATGCTGCTATACTGTACAGTAACTTATATATCACATATCCAGCTGCTGTGTTATCAGGGTTATACAGTTACTATACATTATACACCACATGCTGATCACTATACTGTACAGTAACTTATATATCACATATCCAGCTGCTGTGTTATCAGGGTTATACAGTTACTATACATTATACACCACATGCTGATTGCTATACTGTACAGTAACTTATATATCACATATCCAGCTGCTGCTGTGTTATCAGGGTTATACAGTTACTATACATTATATACCACATGCTGCTATACTGTACAGTAACTTATATATCACATATCCAGCTGCAGTGTTATCAGGGTTATACAGTTACTATACATTATATACTACATGCTGCTATACTGTACAGTAACTTATATACCACATATCCAGCTGCTGTGTATCAGGGTTATACAGTTACTATACATTATACACCACATGCTGCTATACTGTACAGTAACTTATATATCACATATCCAGCTGCTGTGTTATCAGGGTTATACAGTTACTATACATTATACACCACATGCTGATCACTATACTGTACAGTAACTTATATATCACATATCCAGCTGCTGTGTTATCAGGGTTATACAGTTACTATACATTATATACCACATGCTGCTATACTGTACAGTAACTTATAATATGAAATATGTTTTACATGTTACTTAGAATATAAATCATTATTTTAGGGGTGTGGAAGCAATTGTCTGCATTTCAATAATTTCTTATGGGATAATGTGCTTTGGTTTGAGAGTGGATTTGGATTGCAAGCACGGTCCCGGAACGAATTATGCTTGTAATCCAAGGCACCACTATATACACATCCTCCTCCTCACAGGTACTAATGCTGTGCTGCTCTACACATCCTCCTCCTCACAGGTACTAATGCTGTGCTGCTCTACACATCCTCCTCCTCACAGGTACTAATGCTGTACTGCTCTACACATCCTCCTCCTCACAGGTACTAATGCTGTGCTGCTCTACACATCCTCCTCCTCACAGGTACTAATGCTGTGCTGCTCTACACATCCTCCTCCTCCTCACAGGTACTAATGCTGTGCTGCTCTACACATCCTCCTCCTCACAGGTACTAATGCTGTGCTACTCTACACATCCTCCTCCTCACAGGTACTAATGCTGTGCTACTCTACACATCCTCCTCCTCACAGGTACTAATGCTGTGCTACTCTACACCTCCTCCTCCTCACATGTACTAATGCTGTGCTGCTCTACACATCCTCCTCCTCACAGGTACTAATGCTGTGCTACTCTACACATCCTCCTCACAGGTACTAATGCTGTGCTGCTCTACACATCCTCCTCCTCCTCACAGGTACTAATGCTGTGCTACTCTACACATCCTCTTCCTCACCGGTACTAATGCTGTGCTACTCTACACATCCTTCTCCTCCTCACAGGTACTAATGCTGTGCTGCTCTACACATCCTCCTCCTCCTCACAGGTACTAATGCTATGCTACTCTACACATCCTCCTCCTCCTCACAGGTACTAATGCTGTGCTACTCTACACATCCTCCTCCTCCTCACAGGTACTAATGCTATGCTACTCTACACATCCTCCTCCTCCTCACAGGTACTAATGCTGTGCTGCTCTACACATCCTCCTCACAGGTACTAATGCTGTGCTGCTCTACACATCCTCCTCCTCCTCACAGGTACTAATGCTGTGCTACTCTACACATCCTCCTCACAGGTACTAATGCTGTGCTGCTCTACACATCCTCCTCACAGGTACTAATGCTGTGCTGCTCTACACATCCTCCTCCTCCTCACAGGTACTAATGCTGTGCTACTCTACACATCCTCCTCACAGGTACTAATGCTGTGCTGCTCTACACATCCTCCTCCTCCTCACAGGTACTAATGCTGTGCTACTCTACACATCCTCTTCCTCACAGGTACTAATGCTATGCTACTCTACACATCCTCCTCCTCCTCACAGGTACTAATGCTATGCTGCTCTACACATCCTCCTCCTCCTCACAGGTACTAATGCTGTGCTACTCTACACATCCTCTTCCTCACAGGTACTAATGCTATGCTACTCTACACATTCTCCTCCTCACAGGTACTAATGCTATGCTACTCTACACATTCTCCTCCTCCTCACAAGTACTACTGATATGCTGCTCTACACATCCTCCTCCTCCTCACAGGTACTAATGCTATGCTACTCTACACATCCTCTTCCTCACAGGTACTAATGCTATGCTACTCTACACATTCTCCTCCTCCTCACAAGTACTACTGATATGCTGCTCTACACATCCTCCTCCTCCTCACAGGTACTAATGCTGTGCTACTCTACACATCCTCTTCCTCAGAGGTACTAATGCTGTGCTACTCTACACCTCCTCCTCCTCCTCCTCACAGGTACTAATGCTGTGCTGCTCTACACATCCTCCTCCTCAGAGGTACTAATGCTGTGCTGCTCTACACATCCTTCTCCTCAGAGGTACTAATGCTGTGCTACTCTACACAACCTCCTCCTCCTCACAGGTACTAATGCTGTACTGCTCTACACATCCTCCTCCTCACAGGTACTAATGCTATGCTACTCTACACATCCTCCTCCTCCTCACAGGTACTAATGCTGTGCTGCTCTACACAACCTCCTCCTCCTCACAGGTACTAATGCTGTACTGCTCTACACATCCTCCTCACAGGTACTAATGCTGTGCTGCTCTACACATCCTCCTCCTCCTCACAGGTACTAATGCTGTGCTGCTCTACACATCCTCCTCTTCACTGGTACTAATGCTGTGCTACTCTACACATCCTCCTCCTCACAGGTACTAATGCTGTGCTGCTCTACACATCCTCCTCCTCACAGGTACTAATGCTGTGCTGCTCTACACATCCTCCTCCTCAGAGGTACTAATGCTGTGCTGCTCTACACATCCTCCTCCTCACAGGTACTAATGCTGTGCTGCTCTACACATCCTCCTCCTCCTCACAGGTACTAATGCTGTGCTGCTCTACACATCCTCCTCCTCCTCCTCACAGGTACTTATGCTGTGCTGCTCTACACATCCTCCTCCTCACAGGTACTAATGCTGTGCTGCTCTACACATCCTCCTCCTCACAGGTACTAATGCTGTGCTGCTCTACACATCCTCCTCCTCCTCACAGGTACTAATGCTGTGCTGCTCTACACATCCTCCTCACAGGTACTAATGCTGTGCTGCTCTACACATCCTCCTCCTCCTCCTCACAGGTACTTATGCTGTGCTACTCTACACATCCTCCTCCTCCTCCTCACAGGTACTTATGCTGTGCTACTCTACACATCCTCCTCCTCACAGGTACTAATGCTGTGCTGCTCTACACATCCTCCTCACAGGTACTAATGCTGTGCTACTCTACACATCCTCCTCCTCCTCCTCACAGGTACTAATGCTGTGCTGCTCTACACATCCTCCTCACAGGTACTAATGCTGTGCTGCTCTACACATCCTCCTCACAGGTACTAATGCTGTGCTGCTCTACACATCCTCCTCACAGGTACTAATGCTGTGCTGCTCTACACATCCTCCTCACAGGTACTAATGCTGTGCTGCTCTACACATCCTCCTCACAGGTACTAATGCTGTGCTGCTCTACACAAACCACGTGGCAACAGGCAACTCTGTGGTGCCATCTGCTCCATCCTCAGTAAGGAGATAACAGGTAGTTCTGTGGTGGTCACATGGGCTCGTTCTATCCTATGGGGTGAGGTGGTCACATGGGCTCCTTCTATCCTATGGGGTGAGGTGGTCACATGGGCTCCTTCTATCCTATGGGGTGAGGTGGTCACATGGGCTCGTTCTATCCTATGGGGTGAGGTGGTCACATGGGCTCCTTTTGTCCTATGGGGTGAGGTGGTCACATGGGCTTGTTCTGTCCTATGGGGTGAGGTGGTCACATGGGCTCCTTCTATCCTATGGGGTGAGGTGGTCACATGGGCTCCTTCTATCCTATGGGGTGAGGTGGTCACATAGGCTCCTTCTATCCTATGGGGTGAGGTGGTCACATAGGCTCCTTCTATCCTTTGGGGTGAGGTGGTCACATGGGCTCCTTCTATCCTATGGGGTGAGGTGGTCACATGGGCTCCTTCTATCCTATGGGGTGAGGTGGTCACATGGGATCCTTCTATCCTATGGGGTGAGGTGGTCACATGGGCTCGTTCTATCCTATGGGGTGAGGTGGTCACATGGGCTCCTTCTATCCTATGGGGTGAGGGTGAGGTGGTCACATGGGCTCCTTCTATCCTATGGGGTGAGGTGGTCACATGGGCTCCTTCTATCCTATAGGGTGAGGTGGTCACATAGACTCCTACTATCCTATGGGGTGAGGTGGTCACATGGGCTCCTTCTGTCCTATGGGGTGAGGTGGTCACATGGGCTCCTTCTATCCTATAGGGTGAGGTGGTCACATAGACTCCTTCTATCCTATGGGGTGAGGTGGTCACATGGGCTCCTTCTGTCCTATGGGGTGAGGTGGTCACATGGGCTCCTTCTATCCTATGGGGTGAGGGTGAGGTGGTCACATAGGTTCCTTCTGTCCTATGGGGTGAGGTGGTCACATGGGCTCCTTCTGTCCTATGGAGTGAGGTAGTCACATGGGCTCCTTTTGTCCTATGGGGTGAGGTGGTCACATGGGCTCCTTCTGTCCTGTGGGGTGAGGTGGTCACATGGGCTCCTTCTGTCCTATGGGGTGAGGTGGTCACATGGGCTCGTTCTATCCTATGGGGTGAGGTGGTCACATGGGCTCCTTCTATCCTATAGAGTGAGGTGGTCACATAGGTTCCTTCTGTCCTATGGGGTGAGGTGGTCACATGGGCTTCTTCTGTCCTATGGGATGAGGTGGTCACATGGGCTCGTTCTATCCTATGGGGTGAGGTGGTCACATGGGCTCCTTCTATCCTATGGGGTGAGGTGGTCACATGGGCTCCTTCTATCCTATGGGGTGAGGTGGTCACATGGATCCTTCTATCCTATGGGGTGAGGTGGTCACATGGATCCTTCTATCCTATGGGGTGAGGTGGTCACATAGGCTCCTTCTATCCTATGGGGTGAGGTGGTCACATGGATCCTTCTATCCTATGGGGTGAGGTGGTCACATGGATCCTTCTATCCTATGGGGTGAGGTGGTCACATAGGCTCCTTCTATCCTATGGGGTGAGGTGGTCACATGGGCTCCTTCTATCCTATGGGGTGAGGTGGTCACATGGGCTCCTTCTATCCTATGGGGTGAGGTGGTCACATGGGCTCCTTCTATCCTATGGGGTGAGGTGGTCACATGGGCTCCTTCTATCCTATGGGGTGAGGTGGTCACATAGACTCCTTCTATCCTATGGGGTGAGGTGGTCACATGGGCTCCTTCTATCCTATGGGGTGAGGTGGTCACATGGGCTCCTTCTATCCTATGGGGTGAGGTGGTCACATGGATCCTTCTATCCTATGGGGTGAGGTGGTCACATGGATCCTTCTATCCTATGGGGTGAGGTGGTCACATAGGCTCCTTCTATCCTACCAGGAAGATAATTGAGGGGGGGGGGGGGGGTGACATGATGCTCAGGCTATACTGCACACGTGTTGATACAAACATATTTATTCGTGGTTTATTCACAGCTCCATCAGATAACAAACAATAGATTATTGAAAAAAAATGTGAGCATGCGGAAATCGTGACTTCTGCTGAAAGAAATGGGTCTGCGCAGACATTCATGTTACATACACGTCATCCGACGCTCTGCAGAACTAGAGAGAAGCCCTCGCGAGGCGAAAGAAGAAACAATACAGAACACTGGAGAAAAAATGGAAGCACACAGCCATCATGTCCGTCAGCTCACGGCCACACGGGTTAGAGACATTGCCAATGCATGGTATAAGCAGCAGTGCAAGACAACTCCATGAGGATGACCCTGCCGGCTGCCAGGACTGCACAGTCATCAACAACCCCCCCCCCCCCCCCTCCATCCCTCCGAAAGGACAAAATCACCTCAAAGAACTTTAAAAAACCACACTGGAATTGGAGTCGGATGTCTATGAAGCACGACATAATGCTGCACATCCTCTACACTGTGTATGGGGGGGGGGCTTGGGGCAAATTGTGGGGGGCACAGTTTTATTTTACTATATCAAAGGGGGCATCATGTTCTATAAGTGGGGGGAGGGGGCACTATTCTATAACTGGGGGGAGAGGGCACTGTATTCTATAACTATCATAGGGGGCATCACGTTCTATCACTGCAAGGCTGGAACATCCATAGCAGGGGGCACACCCCCATATATCCCCTCCATTACCTTCTTCCATTGGTTGGTGTCGGAGTGCCCCCTCTCGCTATGGCCTCCGCTGCTTCACCCGTCACCAAAACCAGAAAGTCTTCTGCAGCAAATGACCCATTTCTCCTGATGGGATGAGAACTTGTCCTCAAGGTGTCTACAGCCATCACCGGGGGGGCTACAGCCATCACCGCGGGGGCTACGGGGGAGGATCCTCCAATTCCTTACTCTGATGCCTCCCTGTCCTCCCCCGCACCCGGTCACTGACCACAGGATCAGGTATAGGAGACTAAATGAAGGGACAGGCCTGGCAGCAGCAGATATCTATGGAGGGAAGGCGTTTCCTTATTACTGTGACGGACGTCACCTATTCCTTAAGGTTCTTCGTACAAAAACATAAATCAACCGTGGATGTCGGCAGCGGCCGTTGCAGCCTCAGCAATGCGGCCATAACTGGGGTCTGTTTGCTGCAGGAGAGTTTCAGTGCTGGTTCTGGGGATCAGCGTCCCTTCTGTATAGATGATGTAGGTGAGGGGAGACATGAGGCTCGTGCACGGACATCACCTCCGCTATACAATGACCTATTGTCACCCAATCCAATGGCTTCCAGCTGTTTCCTCTGACACACACAGAGCACGGACGATCCTCACACAGAAAGCAGCGTGGAGATGTAGGAAGCAGCAGCACACGACACACACAGCGAGTGCGCAGTGACACAGACACAGGGATTCCGGCTGGCGCCGCGGGATAGCAATGAGTTCCCTGCCCTTCCCCCTACAGCCCCTACAACACGCACACCGCTCTCCAGCCACACCGGCTCTCTGCTCAGGGGGGGCCCCACCTGTTTGATAGGAATGGCTCTTCCACTGCCAACACTCTCAGATTTACATTCCGGGGCCCTCTTCTCTCTGTCCACCTCTGCGCCCCTCCGAGACTGGAAGAGAACAAGATACAGGCGCACATTACAATGGTACAGGAGGGAGAACAGCGCGCGCACATACACCATGGGTGCTCCGCAGGGGGTGGGGGTGGGAGGGACTACACGAAATCCGCGCAGGGAGGGGTAGGGGGTGGGGGGAAGAGACTTCTGGGGATCAGTGGAAAGCAGATACAAGTACAGTGATAGAGATAGAGGAGAGGCACCCACACAGGACAGTATACAGTAGGTATACACACACACCCCGAGCAGAGGAGCACCCGCCCACGCAGAACCTCAGTAAGCCCCACCCCCCGCCTATCCTGTGCGGCAGCAGGAATCCTGCATGGAGACAGGCGTGAAATGCCAACATGCATGAAGGGGACAACACAGGCAAACGGCTCATTCCAACCAGTTTATTGAGTTACAGAAGGTCACCAGAACAAAACTAAGAAGTGAGAAGAAGGAGGAGGAGAAATCTGGTACAAAACAGCAGTAAAGAGAGCAGTCTGCAGCCGATCTCTGTATGTACAGGCCGAGTGTAAGAGCAAAGAAAGAAGAACAAGAGTACATTTACAATCCGCAAAACGCTGGCTCCAGCAAAGTGCTTCCCATGGAGGTACAACAGCACAAGGGTTACATTCAGACAGGAAGAAACAGCAGCATGTCAATCAGGTGGGGGAGGAAGGGCCGCTGGGGTTCCCACCAGGAACCCCACATCTCCAGCTTCTATCCAGGAAGAGGCCGGTCCGTGCAGGCTGCAGGGTGGAAAGCAGCTGTCCAACTGAGAAGGTCCCCAGCACTCAGCGCCCCCTGCCCAGGCACGGAGGAGAAGAAGGAGGAGGAGGAGGGGGGAGTCCCGTATTTTTCCGTTCAGTCACTACCCCACAACAGGGAGGAAGATTGGGCGTAAGGCCACCACTCAGGGGCAGTTGGTGGAGTGAGCAGTCAGATACTTGCGGAGAACAGACACACGACTCTGAGGAGGCGGCAGGGAAGTCAGCGGAAGCCTCTGAAATGTCCCAGTCTGGAAAAGGCGAAAGGTTCCAGTAGAGAAAAGGTCCAATGAGGAGACTGACACTGCCAGCTTTCATGTACGCAACGTAAAGATGGTGGAGGGGAGGTCACAATGGAGGAACCACAAACAGCCAACCATAACCCACCACATCTCACAAAGACAACGTATGGTAGACATGAGAGGGGCGAGGGGAGGTGGCAGGAGACATAGAGCATCAGAAGAAGCCGGCCTCCAAGGTATCGCAAGACACCAAGAACGCCATGGAGCCATGAAATGCACCTCCCTGCCTCACTCCACAGGAATTATGGGTAATTACAATAACACGTTAGTGGGTATCACACCAGCCAGGTTCCCCAGCTGATTCTAAGCCACTTCTTAATGGGTTCCTGGAATAAGTAGAAATGGTTAAGTATGGCGACGGGACCAGTATGGCACAAACCACACCCTGCATTGTAGGGTACCACAGGCCAATTCTCCCATATACAGAACCAAATTCTTCTTCTCCCCACAATGTAGGGTAACATCGATATTAATGGGATAATGAGGCTAAGGCCAGTATATCACACTACAGCCTGGAGCACATGTCTGCTCCCCGGCATCAAAACACAGACACATACTGTGCAGCTTAGCAACACTGTGGAGTGAGGAGAAGAGCAGTAAGAGTAAGGTGGAGAGGAGAGGAGCAGTAAGGGTAAGGTGGAGAGGAGCAGAGTAAGGGTAAGGTGGAGAGGAGCAGTGTAAGGGTAAGGTGGAGAGGAGCAGTGTAAGGGTAAGGTGGAGAGGAGAGGAGCAGTAAGGGTAAGGTGGAGAGGAGAGGAGCAGTAAGGGTAAGGTGGAGAGGAGAGGAGAGGAGCAGTAAGGGTAAGGTGGAGAGGAGAGGAGAGGAGCAGTAAGGGTAAGGTGGAGAGGAGAGGAGCAGTAAGGGTAAGGTGGAGAGGAGAGGAGCAGTAAGGGTAAGGTGGAGAGGAGAGGAGCAGTAAGGGTAAGGTGGAGAGGAGAGGAGCAGTAAGGGTAAGGTGGAGAGGAGAGGAGCAGTAAGGGTAAGGTGGAGAGGAGAGGAGCAGTAAGGGTAAGGTGGAGAGGAGAGGAGCAGTAAGGGTAAGGTAGAGAGGAGAGGAGCAGTAAGGGTAAGGTGGAGAGGAGAGGAGCAGTAAGGGTAAGGTGGAGAGGAGAGGAGCAGTAAGGGTAAGGTGGAGAGGAGAGGAGCAGTAAGGGTAAGGTAGAGAGGAGAGGAGCAGTAAGGGTAAGGTGGAGAGGAGCAGTAAGGGTAAGGTAGAGAGGAGAGGAGCAGTAAGGGTAAGGTGGAGAGGAGAGGAGCAGTAAGGGTAAGGTGGAGAGGAGAGGAGCAGTAAGGGTAAGGTAGAGAGGAGAGGAGCAGTAAGGGTAAGGTGGAGAGGAGAGGAGCAGTAAGGGTAAGGTAGAGAGGAGAGGAGCAGTAAGGGTAAGGTAGAGAGGAGAGGAGCAGTAAGGGTAAGGTGGAGAGGGGAGATGTGGAAAGACATGTTATAGCTTTACAGCTACTGAAAGAGAAATCTGAATATTTAAGAGATTAAGATGAGAGAGCGAGAGAGAGACACGACCATTTTCTAAGAGAGACAGCCATTATCTGTGAGAGACAGCCATTATCTGTGAGAGACCGCCATTATCTGTGAGAGACCGCCATTATCTGTGAGAGACAGCCATTATCTGTGAGAGACAGCCATTATCCGGGATCTCCTATCACATCATTTCTCAAACATTGGGCTCTGTCTGTCATCCCAACGGTTTCTGCATGTGTCGTGTATCATGTCCCCCCCCGGGTTTACCTGGTGTCTCTTAATTCACCATTTCTGAAAGACTGGGGGGGGGGGGGGGAGAGAGATTGTCTGGGACACACTGGGCGCTCATGCACATTTGCCTATTAAATTATTTCCAACATTGGGGGTTCACCCAGAATCCAACACTACACCATTCCTAACATAATCTAAAGCCAGGTGCATCTGAGGCGGCCCACAGAATCAGCACCATGCTGTAGCGGCCTACGTGTGAGGACACAGAATCAGCACCATGCTGTAGCGGCCTACGTGTGAGGACACAGAATCCGCACCATCCTGGAGCTGGCCTACGTGTGAGGACACAGAATCCGCACCATCCTGGAGCTGGCCTACGTGTGAGGACACAGAATCAGCACCATCCTGGAGCTGGCCTACGTGTGAGGACACAGAATCAGCACCATGTCGGAGCTGGCCTACGTGTGAGGACACAGAATCAGCACCATGCTGTAGCTGGCCTACGTGTGAGGACACAGAATCCGCACCATCTTGGAGCTGGCCTACGTGTGAGGACACAGAATCCGCACCATCCTGGAGCTGGCCTACGTGTGAGGACACAGAATCCGCACCATGCCTGGAGCTGGCCTACGTGTGAGGACACAGAATCCGCACCATGCTGTAGCTGGCCTACGTGTGAGGACACAGAATCAGCACCATGTCCGGAGTGGCCTACGTGTGAGGACACAGAATCAGCACCATGTCGGAGTTGGCCTACGTGTGAGGACACAGAATCCGCACCATGTCGGAGCTGGCCTACGTGTGAGGACACAGAATCCGCACCATGTTGGAGCTGGCCTATGTGTGAGGACACAGAATCCGCACCATCCTGGAGCTGGCCTACGTGTGAGGACACAGAATCCGCACCATGCTGTAGCGGCCTACGTGTGAGGACACAGAATCAGCACCATCCTGGAGCTGGCCTACGTGTGAGGACACAGAATCAGCACCATGTCGGAGCTGGCCTACGTGTGAGGACACAGAATCAGCACCATGTCGGAGTTGGCCTACGTGTGAGGACACAGAATCCGCACCATGTTGGAGCTGGCCTACGTGTGAGGACACAGAATCCGCACCATCCTGGAACTGGCCTACGTGTGAGGACACAGAATCAGCACCATGTCGGAGCTGGCCTACGTGTGAGGACACAGAATCCGCACCATCCTGGAGCTGGCCAATGTGTGAGGACACAGAATCAGCACCATGTCGGAGCTGGCCTACGTGTGAGGACACAGAATCCGCACCATCCTGGAGCTGGCCTACGTGTGAGGACACAGAATCAGCACCATGTCGGAGCTGGCCTACGTGTGAGGATACAGAATCCGCACCATCTCAGAGCTGCCCTACGTGTGAGGACACAGAATCAGCACCATCCTGGAGCTGGCCTACGTGTGAGGACACAGAATCAGCACCATCCTGGAGCTGGCCTACGTGTGAGGACACAGAATCAGCACCATGTCGGAGTTGGCCTACGTGTGAGGACACAGAATCAGCACCATGTCGGAGCTGGCCTACGTGTGAGGACACAGAATCAGCACCATGTCGGAGCTGGCCTACGTGTGAGGACACAGAATCCGCACCATGCTGTAGCGGCCTACGTGTGAGGACACAGAATCAGCACCATCCTGGAGCTGGCCTACGTGTGAGGACACAGAATCAGCACCATCCTGGAGCTGGCCTACGTGTGAGGACACAGAATCAGCACCATGTCGGAGCTGGCCTACGTGTGAGGACACAGAATCAGCACCATGTCGGAGTTGGCCTACGTGTGAGGACACAGAATCAGCACCATCCTGGAGCTGGCCTACGTGTGAGGACACAGAACCCGCACCATGTTGGAGCTGGCCTACGTGTGAGGACACAGAATCAGCACCATGTCGGAGCTGGCCTACGTGTGAGGACACAGAATCCGCACCATCTCAGAGCTGCCCTACGTGTGAGGACACAGAATCAGCACCATTCTGGAGCTGGCCTACGTGTGAGGACACAGAATCCGCACCATCCTGGAGCTGGCCTACGTGTGAGGACACAGAATCCGCACCATCCTGGAGCTGGCCTACGTGTGAGGACACAGAATCAGCACGATGTCGGAACTGGCCTTTGTGTGAGGACACAGAATCCGCACCATGTCGGAGCTGGCCTACGTGTGAGGACACAGAATCCGCACCATGTTGGAGCTGGCCTACGTGTGAGGACACAGAATCCGCACCATGTCGGAGCTGGCCTACGTGTGAGGACACAGAATCCGCACCATGCTGTAGCGGCCTACGTGTGAGGACACAGAATCAGCACCATCCTGGAGCTGGCCTACGTGTGAGGACACAGAATCCGCACCATGTTGGAGCTGGCCTACGTGTGAGGACACAGAATCCGCACCATCCTGGAGCTGGCCTACGTGTGAGGACACAGAATCCGCACCATTTCAGAGCTGGCCTACGTGTGAGGACACAGAATCCGCACCATGTTGGAGCTGGATGATGTGTGAGGACACAGAATCCGCACCATGTTGGAGCTGGCTGATGTGTGAGGACACAGAATCCGCACCATCCTGGAGCTGGCCTACGTGTGAGGACACAGAATCCGCACCATCCTGGAGCTGGCCTACGTGTGAGGACACAGAATCCGCACCATCCTGGAGCTGGCCTTTGTGTGAGGACACAGAATCCGCACCATGTTGGAGCTGGCCTACATGTGAGGACACAGAATCAGCACGATGTCGGAACTGGCCTTTGTGTGAGGACACAGAATCCGCACCATGTCGGAGCTGGCCTACGTGTGAGGACACAGAATCCGCACCATGTTGGAGCTGGCCTACATGTGAGGACACAGAATCCGCACCATGTCGGAGCTGGCCTACGTGTGAGGACACAGAACCCGCACCATCCTGGAGCTGGCCTACGTGTGAGGACACAGAATCAGCACGATGTCGGAGCTGCCCGATGTGTGAGGACACAGAATCAGCACGATGTCGGAACTGGCTGATGTATGAGGACAGGGGATATGCACCATGTCGGAGCTGGCTGATGTGTGAGGACACGGGATATGCACCATGTCGGAGCTGGCTGATGTGTGAGGATCCTGTACTCGGTATGTCAGCCATTGGGGATTTGTCCAGGATCCCATGTGACACCATATCTGACACTGAATGATCAGTTACATGGTGCCACTCTCCCCCTCCATGCTCCAGGTTTAGGCAGGTGTTGTGTTTGTGGTTAATGACAGCTCAGTAATAATGGGAATGAGCAGGTTTATAACGTGTAAAAGGTTATAAACATGCAGAGTCCTACTAGCATCCAGAATGCCTATTGAAAGGGGTTCATTCCTCGCAAAAGTCTTCCTGGGAACCTAGGATTCCTTCCACCATTTCTAATATATTGGGAGAACCCAGAGATCCCACATTCCCCCACACACAGCCCTCATAGAGAACTTGGCTGGGATCCAGTTTTATATCAGAGAGGGCTCGTCTGGGATCCACTCTTGTATCATAGAGGGCTCGTCTGGGATCCACTCTTGTATTATAGATGGCTCGTCTGGGATCCACTCTTGTATTATAGAGGGCTCGTCTGGGATCCACTCTTGTATTATAGAGGGCTCGTCTGGGATCCACTCTTGTATTATAGATGGCTTGTCTGGGATCCACTCTTGTATTATAGATGGCTCGTCTGGGATCCACTCTTGTATTATAGAGGGCTCGTCTGGGATCCACTCTTGTATTATAGATGGCTCGTCTGGGATCCACTCTTGTATTATAGAGGGCTCGTCTGGGATCCACTCTTGTATTATAGAGGGCTCGTCTGGGATCCACTCTTGTATTATAGATGGCTTGTCTGGGATCCACTCTTGTATTATAGATGGCTCGTCTGGGATCCACTCTTGTATTATAGAGGGCTCGTCTGGGATCCACTCTTGTATTATAGATGGCTCGTCTGGGATCCACTCTTGTATTATAGAGGGCTCGTCTGGGATCCAGTCATAACAGAGAGGGCTTGTCTGGGATCCACTCTTATATCAGAGGGCTTGTGTGAGATCCAGTCTTATATCATAAGAGGGCTCGTCTGGGATCCAGTCTTATATCAGAGGACTTGTATGAGATCCAGTCTTATATCATAAAGGGCTTGTCTGGGATCTAGTCTTATATCATAGAGGGCTCCTGCCATGAGGGCAGAACAAGGAGAAAACACCCTTAGGAAGCAGCGTTTACATGACTGTGGTGAGACATACCCAGACAGATAACCTACCATATAACCGCTAGGGCTTCCTGCATGTTTAGGGCCTCACACAGGGACAGTGACACAAAGCTCTCGGACACAGACTGTGCTGGATTGTGGGCTGACATCTACTTTGAACATGTACGTGATTCCATTAGAGGGAATCATGGAGTGTCATTTCATTTCCGTATCCCTCTGCTTTATCTGTTTTATATTCTTATCTGCAGACGTAAGGCTATGGCTGTGCAGAGATGGGAGATGGTGTCCAACCAATCATAACAGGTACTCTGGACCATCTGAGGTGAGGTCAAGGTGAAGGCCTTCTCTCTCTCTCACTCTCTCATCATCTGGGGGTTTGGGGGATGACACTCTCACATTCAGGTAGTTACAATTACATAATACAATGACAAAGGTGACAGCATTGTACCCAACACATTACTCAGCGAGCACAAACCGTTCTTACGTTACCCCAGCCCAATATAGAGCACGGACCTCTCTCAAGTTACCCCAGCTCAACCCCTGCTTGCCGACTGTCACCCTGAGTCGGTTGATGTAGTTGTTCGTGCCCATGGGTAAGCGTTATCTCCCTACTCCATTTCATTATAACCCAAGGTGTTGCGGTCCTGGTTCTGTATCAGAGGCATGGAGATGTTACCAATCACTATGTCCCATCCGTGGGTCGTTGGACTGAGCTTAATGAATCATCTATCACTATCTTAAAAACTTTCGTCCCCGGACTGAAAAAGAAAAGTGTGCCCTTTAAATGAAGCCTGCATACTCCCCTCCCCCATTTACTGCCACTGTCCAGTCTCCAGGTCTCCGCTGCGCTCCCTTACGGGCTCCTTCTCATGTAATTTCCTGCCCACTCAGCAAGTCAGTTCCTGTGGGTACAAAACTTCATTAGAGATGTTGACCACAGCGGGGACCAGACAGAACAATGGCAGCAGCCGGGCAGGGGAGTATGCTGGCTTTGTAACGCACAGTGAGGCAGGTTACCACAGATCACCGTTGGATCATCAATGAATGAATGCTTTTGGCAATAACAGGCCATCCTTGTCCAATATCTATTCCTCCATGTTTAAAAATCTTATTTCATGGTCCGCACAAGAGGTTCTGACACAGCTCATCCTTTACCCAGGATCACTGATCTGATCGTGTTTGGCCAGTGTGAGCGACTGTGGGAACCATCATGGAGTAAGATGTATGGCTGAGACAGTGAAAAGATCGGCCACCAGACATTGAATGGTCGTCCAACCATCTGCCTACTTGTGGTTCGTGTGCACGGCCACCGCCAGCCTAATCATCTGCCTCCCCTCCTAGCAAAGATGGGCAATGACTTCTAATAAATGGCCGTATCCATGTAAGTTCATGGCTGAATTACATTTCCATGTATCATCTATCTAATCTAGAAGTGCAGCTTCTCTTGGTTTAATGTCCCTCAATCACATGAGGTGCAGTTGCTGACCGGTCCACACGAGATTCAACAACCATGTGTAGTCAGTATGAGATGATGATGGCCGCATCTTCCTTTGCTCAGGTCTGGTCATACATTACACAGACATGGCGGCTATGGTCAGGCAGGAGCGGTGGTTGTGGTGATCTTGTTCCTATCCTGGCTCTGGTCATACATTACACAGACATGGCGGCTATGGTCAGGCAGGAGCGGTGGTTGTGGTGATCCTATCCTGGCCCTGGTCATACATTACACAGACATGGCGGCTATGGTCAGGCAGGAGCGGTGGTTGTGGTGATCCTATCCTGGCTCTGGTTATTCAGTACACAGACATGGCGGCTATGGTCAGGCAGGAGCGGTGGTTGTGGTGATCCTATCCTGGCTCTGGTTATTCAGTACACAGACATGGCGGCTATGGTCAGGCAGGAGCGGTGGTTGTGGTGATCCTATCCTGGCTCTGGTTATTCAGTACACAGACATGGCGGCTATGGTCAGGCAGGAGCGGTGGTTGTGGTGATCCTATCCTGGCTCTGGTTATTCAGTACACAGACATGGCGGCTATGGTCAGGCAGGAGCGGTGGTTGTGGTGATCCTATCCTGGCTCTGGTTATACAGTACACAGACATGGCGGCTATGGTCAGGCAGGAGCGGTGGTTGTGGTGATCTTGTTCCTGTCCTGGCTCTGGTCATACATTACACAGACATGGCGGCTATGGTCAGGCAGGAGCGGTGGTTGTGGTGATCCTATCCTGGCTCTGGTTATACAGTACACAGACATGGCGGCTATGGTCAGGCAGGAGCGGTGGTTGTGGTGATCTTGTTCCTGTCCTGGCTCTGGTCATACATTACACAGACATGGCGGCTATGGTCAGGCAGGAGCGGTGGTTGTGGTGATCCTATCCTGGCTCTGGTTATTCAGTACACAGACATGGCGGCTATGGTCAGGCAGGAGCGGTGGTTGTGGTGATCCTATCCTGGCTCTGGTTATTCAGTACACAGACATGGCGGCTATGGTCAGGCAGGAGCGGTGGTTGTGGTGATCCTATCCTGGCTCTGGTTATTCAGTACACAGACATGGCGGCTATGGTCAGGCAGGAGCAGTGGTTGTGGTGATCCTGTCCTGGCTCCGGTCATACATAACGCAGACATGGCGGCTATGGTCAGACAGGAGCGGTGGTTGTGGTGATCTTGTTCCTGTCCTGGCTCTGGTTATACATTACACAGACATGGCGACTATGGTCAGGCAGGAGCGGTGGTTGTGGTGATCCTATCCTGGCTCTGGTCATACATTACACAGACATGGCGGCTATGGTCAGGCAGGAGCGGTGGTTGTGGTGATCCTATCCTGGCTCTGGTCATACATTACACAGACATGGCGGCTATGGTCAGGCAGGAGCGGTGGTTGTGGTGATCTTGTTCCTGTCCTGGCTCTGGTTATTCAGTACACAGACATGGCGACTATGGTCAGGCAGGAGCGGTGGTTGTGGTGATCCTATCCTGGCTCTGGTTATACATAACACAGACATGGCGGCTATGGTCAGGCAGGAGCGGTGGTTGTGGTGATCCTATCCTGGCTCTGGTCATACATAACGCAGACATGGCGGCTATGGTCAGACAGGAGCAGTGGTTGTGGTGATCTTGTTCCTATCCTGGCCCTGGTTATACAGTACACAGACATGGCGGCTATGGTCAGGCAGGAGCGGTGGTTGTGGTGATCTTGTTCCTATCCTGGCTCTGGTCATACATTACACAAACATGGCGGCTATGGTCAGGCAGGAGCGGTGGTTGTGGTGATCCTATCCTGGCTCTGGTTATTCAGTACACAGACATGGCGGCTATGGTCAGGCAGGAGCGGTGGTTGTGGTGATCCTATCCTGGCTCTGGTTATACATAACGCAGACATGGCGGCTATGGTCAGGCAGGAGCGGTGGTTGTGGTGATCCTATCCTGGCTCTGGTTATTCAGTACACAGACATGGCGGCTATGGTCAGGCAGGAGCGGTGGTTGTGGTGATCCTATCCTGGCCCTGGTTATACAGTACACAGACATGGCGGCTATGGTCAGGCAGGAGCAGTGGTTGTGGTGATCTTGTTTCTGTCCTGGCTCTGGTTATACATAACGCAGACATGGCGACTATGGTCAGGCAGGAGCGCTGGTTGTGGTGATCCTATCCTGGCTCTGGTTATACAGTACACAGACATGGCGGCTATGGTCAGGCAGGAGCGGTGGTTGTGGTGATCTTGATCCTGTCCTGGCTCTGGTTATACAGTACACAGACATGGCGGCTATGGTCAGGCAGGAGCGGTGGTTGTGGTGATCCTATCCTGGCTCTGGTTATACAGTACACAAGACATGGCGGCTATGGTCAGGCAGGAGCGGTGGTTGTGGTGATCCTATCCTGGCTCTGGTTATACAGTACACAGACATGGCGGCTATGGTCAGGCAGGAGCGGTGGTTGTGGTGATCTTGATCCTGTCCTGGCTCTGGTTATACAGTACACAGACATGGCGGCTATGGTCAGGCAGGAGCGGTGGTTGTGGTGATCTTGATCCTGTCCTGGCTCTGGTCATACAGTACACAGACATGGCGGCTATGGTCAGACAGGAGCGGTGGTTGTGGTGATCTTGATCCTGTCCTGGCTCTGGTCATACACTACACAGACATGGCGGCTATGGTCATACATTACATATGACCTGGGCCAAAAAGGTTCCTGGTTGGTTTTACAGCACGACGTGTAGGAATAAATCCCCAGCTGTCATGGAACGGCCGCACATCAGGCTCTGTTGTGACTTGCTCTTCAGATTTAGAAAATTACTAATTCCTCTTCGGGGGTCTGAAAGGCATGCATGTGTGCGGGTACAATGCTCCATGTGATTAGTAATGGAGAGGACATTGTTGTCTCTAATCTTAAACAGCCCCTGAAGGTAGGGACCTGCCTTATACTGTGCACTCCAACCTGGAAAGGCAGAAGACGTCTGCCTATACTCATGTGCTGGGGATGGGGGGATAGCTATGCTTTTACCCAAGACTGATCACCTGCACTACTAACATAACATTTCCTTTATCCCTTGTACAGGTCTCGCCCCCCCCCCCCCCAATCCATGTCCCAGTCTCTTCCCCATCCATGCCCCCAGTCTCCCCCCCCCCACATCCAAGTCCCAGTCTCCTCCCCATCCATGTCCCAGTCTCCTCCCCATCCATGTCCCAGTCTCCTCCCCATCCATGCCCCTGTCTCCCCCCCACATCCATGTCCCAGTCTCCCCCCCCACATCCATGTCCCAGTCTCCTCCCCATCCATGTCCCAGTCTCCCCCCCACATCCTTGTCCCAGTCTCCTCCCCATCCATGCCCCTGTCTCCCCCCCCCACATCCATGTCCCAGTCTCCTCCCCATCCATGCCCCTGTCTCCCCCCCCCCACATCCATGTCCCAGTCTCCTCCCCATCCATGCCCCTGTCTCCCCCCCCCCCACATCCATGTCCCAGTCTCCTCCCCATCCATGCCCCTGTCTCCCCCCCACATCCATGTCCCAGTCTCCCCCCCACATCCATGTCCCAGTCTCCTCCCCATCCATGTCCCAGTCTCCCCCCCACATCCTTGTCCCAGTCTCCTCCCCATCCATGTCCCAGTCTCCCCCCCACATCCTTGTCCCAGTCTCCTCCCCATCCATGCCCCTGTCTCCCCCCCCACATCCATGTCCCAGTCTCCTCCCCATCCATGCCCCTGTCTCCCCCCCATCAATGCCCCTGTCTCCCCCCCATCCATGCCCCTGTCTCCCCCACATCCATGCCCCTGTCTCCCCCACATCCATGTCCCAGTCTCCTCCCCATCCATGCCCCTGTCTCCCCCCCCCCACATACATGTCCCAATCTCCTTCCCATCCATGTCCCAGTCTCCTCCCCATCCATGCCCCTGTCTCCCCCCCACATCCATGTCCCAGTCTCCTCCCCATCCATGCCCCTGTCTCCCCCCCACATCCATGTCCCAGTCTCCTCCCCAGCCATGCCCCAATCTCCTCGCCACATCCATGTCCCAGTCTCCTCCCCATCCATGCCCCAATCCCCCCCCCACATCCATGTCCCAGTCTCCTCCCCATCCCTGCCCCTGTCTCCCCCCCATCCATGCCCTTGTTCCCCCCCCCCCCCCCAAAAAAAAAAAAAATTATGTCCCAGTCTTCCCCCGATGCCCCAGAATCCATCCTATGTCTCTCAGTCCCTCTGCTCCGCTGTGTTGGCGTGTCTCAGGTGTATGTAAAGTCCAACATAGTCTGTGTCTCGAACGTGTCCAGTCATGATGGCCTCTTAGATTGCGAATGTGATGCGCCTTATGCCCACCCCCAGCACTAGAGCGGTTCCCCGTGCTCCCTGTGCGGCCTCACACATCACTAAGATTCTCATGCATCTCCCTGGGATTTACCTGGAGTCAGCCTCGTTAATGCTTCTGTCTTATTCAAGGCTTGAACCTCACATATTCTGCCTGCTCAAGAAGAAGTGGATGTGATCTGCCCCATCGTTCGATAGTACTCACTGTAAAGATGTTGGAGCGACGCTTGCTTTGCTTTCGGATTGGGGTGGGTGTACTTGAGGCTGCGATGGTCTCAATACGTAATTCACGTTGGCTTATGCTGGGCGTGGAGGGGACAGACGAGGAATAATCACTGAATGTTCCTCCTCCATTGGTGGCCTGAGCAAAAGTCACAAGAAAGAATTCAGAACTTGTCACATGTACCAGACACCATATACTGTCTTATATTAGACAATGGTGATCTCGTATCTCCCCGATACCGCACACTTCTACACGTCAATATGACCTATATCCACAACAGGAGGAATGCTGCCACTGGCAACACCCAAGAACCACAGGCACAAATATCAAGAGTCTTCTACTGCCAGCTCCCACATGTCAGCCATGGTACAGTCCACGTTACACAGGCGGCTGAACACATCCAAGTCACAGAGCCATAACACTACTGACCTGATTAATGTGCATGGACGGGATGGTGGCTGCAGATACAGAAGAATGGCTCGGAGAATTAGGCAAAGACTTGCATGGTCCAATAGAAAGCTGCTGCTTCTTCCTAATAGCGACCACCTTCTGAGCCACTGTACGGCGGGTCATGGAAGGAAAACAAAGGAACATGTAACTGGCGAGCAAACACAGAGAAGGGACAGTGTGGTCAGCAACCACTTCTCCCCCCATAGTTCTCACCATCCTGGAACACTCGCTCAACGTTCAGGCCGTATGTGGCGCAAGTCTCATAGTAAGTGCAGCGCTTTAGGTCATTGGACAATTTCCTTGCCCGGGAGTCATCTATAACTCGGGGGTTGGTTGCACTGATGGCATCTGGAAGGAAGAAATGAAGAGGATTACTCCTGGTTGGCACCTCAGTCATAATATCAGCAATGGCTGCAAGTCTGATTGCCAACTGTACAATACCTACACAATAGTAACTAATTCTATTCTCAAGAACTGATAAAACATCACCTGCCGCCACCACCGTCCCACCTCTGACACCTGCAGCCATCACCGTCCAATCTCCGAACCTGCCCCCACCGCCTTCCCACCTCCGAACCTGCCGCCACTTCCTTCCAACCTCAGACACCTGCCACCACCGCCGCCCCACTACCTCCGCCATCTGCTGCCACCACCGTCCCACCTCCGACACCTGCCGCCATCACCGTCCCATCTCCGACACCTGCTGCCACCACCGTCCCATCTCCGAACCTGCCCCCACTGCCTTCCCACCTCCGAACCTGCCGCCACTTCCTCCCAACCTCCGACACCTGCCACCACCGCTGCCCCACTACCTCCGCCATCTGCTGCCACCACATCCCACCTCCGCCACCTGCCACCACCACTGTCCCACCTCTTGACACCTGCCGCCACCACCGTCCCACCTCTGACACCTGCAGCCATCACCGTCCAATCTCCGAACCTGCCCCCACCGCCTTCCCACCTCCGAACCTGCCGCCACTTCCTTCCAACCTCAGACACCTGCCACCACCGCCGCCCCACTACCTCCGCCATCTGCTGCCACCACCGTCCCACCTCCGACACCTGCCGCCATCACCGTCCCATCTCCGAACCTGCCCCCACCGCCTTCCCACCTCCGAACCTGCCGTCACTTCCTCCCCACCTCTGACACCTGCCACCACCGCCGCCCCACTACCTCCGCCATCTGCTGCCACCATCGTCCCACCTCCGCCACCTGCCACCACCACTGTCCCACTACCTCCGCCATCTGCCGCCACCACCGTCCCACCTCCGTCATCTGCTGCCACCACCGTCCAATCTCCGCCACCTGCCGCCACCACCGTCCCACCTCTGACACCTGCCGCCACCGCCGCCCCACCTCCGAACCTGCCGCCACCGCCTTCCCACTTCTGACACCTACTGTCACCACCTCCTCTATTGACACCTACTGCAACCCCCTGCCCTCTATCGATACTTACTGCAACCCCCTCGCCTCTATCGACACCTACTGCAACGGGACGGGATGGTGGCTGCAGATACAGAAGAATGGCTCGGAGAAAAGACTTGCATGAATCTATAGAAAGCTGCTGTATAGACTGATCTGTGTGATCATTTTACTAGATCTGCATCCACAGAGGTGGGCCATGACTTCATCCCCATGGTGTGCATATCTGCACAATATTACCAAGATGTCCTTATGGCACCAGATGCATCGAGGTTGCAGCATTTCACTTTACTTCATTGACTACACTCTCCACCTGTCAACATGTAAGAGAAATGCTGCAGAGCTGCATCTGAGGGACAGCCGAGAGTGAAGATCAGGAACACTTACTGCTGCGTCTGGGGATGATCTGGGAACGTCCCAGTGTAAGGGAAACAACGCTAAGCCAAGTGTCCACTTTATCAGAGCCTCATAGCTGGGCCTTAAAGTGACCCCGTCACACGTCTACACAGCTGTGAGGCCTACATTCTGCAGTTTTCATTCCTTACTTTGTAATAGATTTCTTGGTGTTTGGTCCAGTGAAAAATGCTTTTCATCTTTGGTGGTTTGTGCCACCTGGAAGAGGCTTCACATCAGCAATGCCACTTAGCCCACATTGGCTCCATAGGCTTGCGCCCCTTCATGACACAGTGTATAGGCCCCGCCCCTTCAGTGGCCAAAGGAATGGGCCGACCTAGAGGTGGTCTGACCTAGACCTCTAGGTTGGCCATTTTCAATGGCCTCTGAGGGGGCGGGACCTAGACACTAATGATGATTGTAATGGGGGCGTGGCCTGCAGTACCGATGTGGGCGGGGCTAAGTGGTGATGAGGATGTGAAGCCCCACCCAGGTGGCACAAACCACCAACGATAAAAAGCATTTTTCACTGGACCAAACACCAAGAAATCTATTATAAAGTAAGGAATGAAAACTGCAGAATGTAGGCCTCACAGCTGTGTAGACGTCTTCATCCAGAAAGGGGCCGACAAGGTCACTTTAGGCTACATGGCAAAAACTCCACAAGGATAAGACGGTTCTGAAGGAAAATTGGCAACTGTGGACAGGATCACTTCTCACATTAGATGGTGCTCCTGACATGCTCTTTGCCACCCAGGGAAGCAAAAAGAACTCAATGTCACGTTTCTGGGCCAATGCATGACTATGCAAGGCAGGTGGATGGTAAAGTGTCCGGCTGACTGTCTTCTTCTGCCATTTCATAAACAGCCACTCAATGCGCAGATCAACTTCGTCACCTACTCTCCAGACGTCCATCCACAGATATCAGAGCCAGGGTGTACCAAGGAAACCTTCCCCCACTATTACACCTCCAGGGGGATTCAGCGATTCCTGCTGCTTGTACTAAATTCTGCCCCCTCATCAGCATGGCACCACAGAGATCTGCATCCATCTGACCGGCCATGTTTCTCCAAAGAGATCTGCATCCATCTGACTGGCCATGTTTCTCCAAAGAGATCTGCATCCATCTGACCGGCCATGTTTCTCCAAAGAGATCTGCATCCATCTGACCGGCCATGTTTCTCCAAAGAGATCTGGATGCATCTGACCGGCCATGTTTCTCCAAAGAGATCTGCATCCATCTGACCGGCCATGTTTCTCCAAAGAGATCTGCATCCATCTGACCGGCCATGTTTCTCCAAAGAGATCTGGATGCATCTGACCGGCCATGTTTCTCCAAAGAGATCTGGATGCATCTGACCGGCCATGTTTCTCCAAAGAGATCTGCATCCATCTGACCGGCCATGTTTCTCCAAAGAGATCTGCATCCATCTGACCGGCCATGTTTCTCCAAAGAGATCTGCATCCATCTGACCGGCCATGTTTCTCCAAAGAGATCTGCATCCATCTGACCGGCCATGTTTCTCCAAAGAGATCTGGATGCATCTGACCGGCCATGTTTCTCCAAAGAGATCTGCATCCATCTGACCGGCCATGTTTCTCCAAAGAGATCTGCATCCATCTGACCGGCCATGTTTCTCTATAGAGATCTGGATCCATCTAACCGGCCATGTTACTCTATAGAGATCCGCATCCATCTGACCGACCATGTTTCTCCAAAGAGATCCGAATTCATCTGGCCAGCCATGTTTCTCCACAGAGATCTGGATCTATCTGACTGGCCATGTTTCTCCACAGAGATCTGGATGCATCTGACCGGCCATGTTTCTCCACAGAGATCTGCATCCATCTGACCGGCCATGTTTCTCCAAAGAGATCTGGATGCATCTGACCGGCCATGTTTCTCCAAAGAGATCTGGATGCATCTGACCGGCCATGTTTCTCCAAAGAGATCTGCATCCATCTGACCGGCCATGTTTCTCTATAGAGATCTGGATCCATCTAACCGGCCATGTTACTCTATAGAGATCTGCATCCATCTGACCGACCATGTTTCTCCAAAGAGATCCGAATTCATCTGGCCAGCCATGTTTCTCCACAGAGATCTGGATCTATCTGACTGGCCATGTTTCTCCACAGAGATCTGGATGCATCTGACCGGCCATGTTTCTCCACAGAGATCTGCATCCATCTGACCGGCCATGTTTCTCCAAAGAGATCTGGATGCATCTGACCGGCCATGTTTCTCCAAAGAGATCTGGATGCATCTGACCGGCCATGTTTCTCCAAAGAGATCTGCATCCATCTGACCGGCCATGTTTCTCCAAAGAGATCTGCATCCATCTGACCGGCCATGTTTCTCCAAAGAGATCTGCATCCATCTGACCGGCCATGTTTCTCCAAAGAGATCTGGATCCATCTAACCGTCCATGTTACTCTATAGAGATCTGCATCCATCTGACCGGCCATGTTTCTCTATAGAGATCTGGATCCATCTAACCGTCCATGTTACTCTATAGAGATCTGCATCCATCTGACCGACCATGTTTCTCCAAAGAGATCCGAATTCATCTGCCCAGACATGTTTCTCCACAGAGATCTGGATCTATCTGACTGGCCATGTTTCTCCACAGAGATCTGGATGCATCTGACCGGCCATGTTTCTCCACAGAGATCTGCATCCATCTGACCGGCCATGTTTCTCTAAAGAGATCCGAATTCATCTGACCGGCCATGTTTCTCCAAAGAGATCCGAATCCATCTGACCGGCCATGTTTCTCCAGAGATCTGGATGCATCTGACCGGCCATGTTTCTCTACAGAGATCTGGATCCATCTGACCGCCCATGTTTCTCTATACAGATCTGGATCTATCTGACCAGCCATGTTTCTCCACAGAGATCTGGATGCATCTGACCGGCCATGTTTCTCCACAGAGATCTGGATGCATCTGACCGGCCATGTTTCTCCACAGAGATCTGGATCCATCTGAGCGGCTATGTTTCTTCACAGAGACCGTGATCCATCTGAGCAGCCATGTTTCTCCACAGAGACAGTGATCCATCTGACCGGCCATGTTTCTTCACAGAGACAGTGATCCATCTGGCCGACCGGCCATGTTTCTTCACAGAGACAGTGATCCATCTGGCCGACCGGCCATGTTTCTCCAAAGAGATCTGGATCCATCTGACCGGCCTTGCTTCTCCACAGAGATCTGAATAAATCTGACTGGCCATTTTTCTCCCCAAAGATCTGGATCCATATGACCGGCCATGTTTCTCCACAGAAATCTGGATCCATTATCTCACTGGCTGTGTTTCGCCACAGAGATTTTGATCCATATGACTGCCCATAATTCTCAACACAGATGTAAAGCCATCTGAACGGAAATTTTTATTCACAGAAATCTAGATCCATATAACGAGGCCATGTTTCTCCACAGAGATCTGGATCCATGTGACCACCCATGTTTCTCCACAGAGATCTGGATCCACCTGACCGGCCATGTATCTCCACAGAGATCTGGATCCATGTGACCACCCATGTTTCTCCACAGAGACTGTGATCCATCTGACCGGCCATGTTTCTCCACAGAGATCTGGATCCACCGGAACGGTCAGATTGCGCTGTTGCTCAGTGATACAGATTTTGCTCCTTTGCCCCGAGTATTTTCTGCTCCTCTTAGACACAATGGCACTGAAGATGGTGGCTGTTGTTATATCTGTGCTCTGAGGTGCTGAGGGTCGGAAAAGTTATTCAGGAACCAAAATTGTATTTGGCTGCCGTTTCCTGTCCCTGCTCCTCATCTTCATCACACTGACCCCTGACAAGACGTTTCGGCTCACAGGATCCAAATGCACCGTTTTCTGTATAATGTCTGCATTGTGTCCTATAAACTCTCCGCACTATTTTTCATATACCCAACAAGGCTGCAGTGAGATCCGGGCCCCTGGCCAGTCTAGGTCCAGTGACAGGATCCTCCCCCCGGAGGATTGATGGTTGGTCTTTCAGTCTTTAGAATATATACCCAGTGGAGTCATTCTATCATCTCTCCACCTTACAGAGACCTTGCTACTTACAGCACCAGGAAGCTCATCCATACCTTGTGTCCCAACAAGGACCATGGGGACATCGGCTGTGTTGCGGTAACTGGACAATCGTGCATAGTAGTTAAATACAGTCTGAAAACTGATCTCATCTTCAAGACTAAAGACAAAGACCACAGCGTCCACCCAGGCCGCAAACTGCAAGAGAAAGAGACAACACGAGGGTGAGTGAGGGCAGCCCAAGGGGCCACACATAAGTGTGATACACAGAGTACACCACACACACACAGACAGTACACCACACACACACACACACACACAGACAGTACACCACACACAGACAGTACACCACACACACACAGACAGTACACCACACACACACAGACAGTACACCACACACACACAGTACACCACACACACACACACAGTACACCACACACACACACAGACCGTACACCACAAACACACAGACAGTACACCACACACACAGACAGTACACCACACACACAGACAGTACACCACACACACACACAGACAGTACACCACACACACAGACAGTACACCACACACACAGACAGTACACCACACACACACACAGACAGTACACCACACACACACACAGACCGTACACCACAAACACACAGACAGTACACCACACACACACACAGACCGTACACCACAAACACACAGACAGTACACCACACACACAGACAGTACACCACACACACAGACAGTACACCACACACACAGACAGTACACCACACACACAGACAGTACACCACACACACAGACAGTACACCACACACACACACAGACAGTACACCACACACACACACAGACCGTACACCACAAACACACAGACAGTACACCACACACACAGACAGTACACCACACACACACAGACAGTACACCACACACACACACAGTACACCACACACACACAGACAGTACACCACACACACACACAGTACACCACACACACACACAGACAGTACACCACACACACACAGACAGTACACCACACACACACAGACAGTACACCACACACACACACACACACACACACACACAGACAGTACACCACACACACACACACACACACACAGACAGTACACCACACACACACACACACACAGACAGTACACCACACACACACACACAGACAGTACACCACACACACACACACACAGACAGTACACCACACACACACACAGACAGTACACCACACACACACAGACAGTACACCACACACACACAGACAGTACACCACACACACACAGACAGTACACCACACACACACAGACAGTACACCACACCACACACACACACACACACAGTACACCACACACACACACAGACAGTACACCACACACACACACACAGACAGTACACCACACACACACACACACAGACAGTACACCACACACACACACACACACACACACACAGACAGTACACCACACACACACACACACAGACAGTACACCACACACACAGAACACCACACACACACACAGACAGTACACCACACACACACACAGACAGTACACCACACACACACACAGACAGTACACCACACACACACAGACAGTACACCACACACACACAGACAGTACACCACACACACACACACACACACAGACAGTACACCACACACACACAGACAGTACACCACACACACAGACAGTACACCACACACACACAGACAGTACACCACACACACACAGACAGTACACCACACACACACACAGTACACCACACACACAGACAGTACACCACACACACACAGACAGTACACCACACACACACAGACAGTACACCACACACACAGAGACAGTAGACCACACACACACAGACAGTACACCACACACACACAGACAGTACACCACACACACACACACAGTACACCACACACACACACAGTACACCACACACACACAGACAGTACACCACACACACACAGACAGTACACCACACACACACAGACAGTACACCACACACACACAGACAGTACACCACACACACACACAGACAGTACACCACACACACACACACACAGACAGTACACCACACACACACACAGACAGTACACCACACACACACAGACAGTACACCACACACACACAGTACACCACACACACACAGACAGTACACCACACACACACACAGTACACCACACACACACACAGACAGTACACCACACACACACACACAGACAGTACACCACACACACACACAGACAGTACACCACACACACACACAGAGACAGTACACCACACACACACACAGAGACAGTACACCACACACACACACAGAGACAGTACACCACACACACACACAGAGACAGTACACCACACACACACACACAGAGACAGTACACCACACACACACACAGACAGTACACCACACACACAGAGACAGTACACCACACACACACAGACAGTACACCACACACACACACAGTACACCACACACACACACAGTACACCACACACACACAGACAGTACACCACACACACACACACACAGACAGTACACCACACACACACAGACAGTACACCACACACACAGACAGTACACCACACACACACACACAGTACACCACACACACACACAGTACACCACACACACACAGACAGTACACCACACACACACACACACAGACAGTACACCACACACACACAGACAGTACACCACACACACACACAGTACACCACACACACACACAGTACACCACACACACACAGACAGTACACATCCACGGACAGCTCCACATAGTCCGTGTATTCCTCCATGACATACAGAGCATCTCACATCCCTCGCTCCACATAGTCCGTGTATTCCTCCATGACATGCAGAGCATCTCACTCACATCCCTCGCTCCACATAGTCCGTGTATTCCTCCATGACATACAGAGCATCTCACATCCCTCGCTCCACATAGTCCGTGTATTCCTCCATGACATACAGAGTATCTCACATCCCTCGCTCCACATAGTCCGTGTATTCCTCCATGACATGCAGAGCATCTCACATCCCTCGCTCCACATAGTCCGTGTATTCCTCCATGACATGCAGAGCATCTCACATCCCTCGCTCCACATAGTCCGTGTATTCCTCCATGACATACAGAGCATCTCACATCCCTCGCTCCACATAGTCCGTGTATTCCTCCATGACATGCAGAGCATCTCACATCCCTCGCTCCACATAGTCCGTGTATTCCTCCATGACATACAGAGCATCTCACATCCCTCGCTCCACATAGTCCGTGTATTCCTCCATGACATACAGAGCATCTCACATCCCTCGCTCCACATAGACCGTGTATTCCTCCATGACATGCAGAGCATCTCACATCCCTCGCTCCACATAGTCTGTGTATTCCTCCATGACATAGAGCATCTCACTCACATCCCTCGCTCCACATAGTCCGTGTATTCCTCCATGACATGCAGAGCATCTCACTCACATCCCTCGCTCCACATAGTCCGTGTATTCCTCCATGACATACAGAGCATCTCACTCACATCCCTCGCTCCACATAGTCCGTGTATTCCTCCATGACATACAGAGCATCTCACTCACATCCCTCGCTCCACATAGTCCGTGTATTCCTCCATGACATGCAGAGCATCTCACTCACATCCCTCGCTCCACATAGACCGTGTATTCCTCCATGACATACAGAGCATCTCACATCCCTCGCTCCACATAGTCCGTGTATTCCTCCATGACATACAGAGCATCTCACATCCCTCGCTCCACATAGTCCGTGTATTCCTCCATGACATGCAGAGCATCTCACTCACATCCCTCGCTCCACATAGTCCGTGTATTCCTCCATGACATACAGAGCATCTCACATCCCTCGCTCCACATAGTCCGTGTATTCCTCCATGACATACAGAGCATCTCACATCCCTCGCTCCACATAGTCCGTGTATTCCTCCATGACATGCAGAGCATCTCACATCCCTCGCTCCACATAGTCCGTGTATTCCTCCATGACATGCAGAGCATCTCACATCCCTCGCTCCACATAGTCCGTGTATTCCTCCATGACATACAGAGCATCTCACATCCCTCGCTCCACATAGTCCGTGTATTCCTCCATGACATGCAGAGCATCTCACATCCCTCGCTCCACATAGTCCGTGTATTCCTCCATGACATACAGAGCATCTCACATCCCTCGCTCCACATAGTCCGTGTATTCCTCCATGACATACAGAGCATCTCACATCCCTCGCTCCACATAGACCGTGTATTCCTCCATGACATGCAGAGCATCTCACATCCCTCGCTCCACATAGTCTGTGTATTCCTCCATGACATAGAGCATCTCACTCACATCCCTCGCTCCACATAGTCCGTGTATTCCTCCATGACATGCAGAGCATCTCACTCACATCCCTCGCTCCACATAGTCCGTGTATTCCTCCATGACATACAGAGCATCTCACTCACATCCCTCGCTCCACATAGTCCGTGTATTCCTCCATGACATACAGAGCATCTCACTCACATCCCTCGCTCCACATAGTCCGTGTATTCCTCCATGACATGCAGAGCATCTCACTCACATCCCCTCGCTCCACATAGTCCGTGTATCCTCCATGACATGCAGAGCATCTCACTCACATCCCTCGCTCCACATAGTCCGTGTATTCCTCCATGACATGCAGAGCATCTCACTCACATCCCTCGCTCCACATAGTCCGTGTATTCCTCCATGACATACAGAGCATCTCACATCCCTCGCTCCACATAGTCCGTGTATTCCTCCATGACATGCAGAGCATCTCACTCACATCCCTCGCTCCACATAGTCCGTGTATTCCTCCATGACATACAGAGCATCTCACATCCCTCGCTCCACATAGTCCGTGTATTCCTCCATGACATGCAGAGCATCTCACTCACATCCCTCGCTCCACATAGTCCGTGTATTCCTCCATGACATGCAGAGCATCTCACTCACATCCCTCGCTCCACATAGTCCGTGTATTCCTCCATGACATACAGAGCATCTCACATCCCTCGCTCCACATAGTCCGTGTATTCCTCCATGACATGCAGAGCATCTCACTCACATCCCTCGCTCCACATAGTCCGTGTATTCCTCCATGACATACAGAGCATCTCACTCACATCCCTCGCTCCACATAGACCGTGTATTCCTCCATGACATACAGAGCATCTCACATCCCTCGCTCCACATAGTCCGTGTATTCCTCCATGACATGCAGAGCATCTCACATCCCTCGCTCCACATAGTCCGTGTATTCCTCCATGACATACAGAGCATCTCACATCCCTCGCTCCACATAGTCCGTGTATTCCTCCATGACATACAGAGCATCTCACATCCCTCGCTCCACATAGTCCGTGTATTCCTCCATGACATACAGAGCATCTCACATCCCTCGCTCCACATAGTCCGTGTATTCCTCCATGACATACAGAGCATCTCACTCACATCCCTCGCTCCACATAGTCCGTGTATTCCTCCATGGCATGCAGAGCATCTCACTCACATCCCTCGCTCCACATAGTCCGTGTATTCCTCCATGACATACAGAGCATCTCACATCCCTCGCTCCACATAGTCCGTGTATTCCTCCATGACATACAGAGCATCTCACATCCCTCGCTCCACATAGTCCGTGTATTCCTCCATGACATACAGAGCATCTCACATCCCTCGCTCCACATAGTCCGTGTATTCCTCCATGACATACAGAGCATCTCACATCCCTCGCTCCACATAGTCCGTGTATTCCTCCATGACATGCAGAGCATCTCACTCACATCCCTCGCTCCACATAGTCCGTGTATTCCTCCATGACATGCAGAGCATCTCACTCACATCCCTCGCTCCACATAGTCCGTGTATTCCTCCATGACATACAGAGCATCTCACATCCCTCGCTCCACATAGTCCGTGTATTCCTCCATGACATACAGAGCATCTCACATCCCTCGCTCCACATAGTCCGTGTATTCCTCCATGACATGCAGAGCATCTCACTCACATCCCTCGCTCCACATAGTCCGTGTATTCCTCCATGACATGCAGAGCATCTCACTCACATCCCTCGCTCCACATAGTCCGTGTATTCCTCCATGACATACAGAGCATCTCACATCCCTCGCTCCACATAGTCCGTGTATTCCTCCATGACATACAGAGCATCTCACATCCCTCGCTCCACATAGTCCGTGTATTCCTCCATGACATACAGAGCATCTCACTCACATCCCTCGCTCCACATAGACCGTGTATTCCTCCATGACATACAGAGCATCTCACATCCCTCGCTCCACATAGTCCGTGTATTCCTCCATGACATGCAGAGCATCTCACATCCCTCGCTCCACATAGTCCGTGTATTCCTCCATGACATACAGAGCATCTCACATCCCTCGCTCCACATAGTCCGTGTATTCCTCCATGACATACAGAGCATCTCACATCCCTCGCTCCACATAGTCCGTGTATTCCTCCATGACATACAGAGCATCTCACATCCCTCGCTCCACATAGTCCGTGTATTCCTCCATGACATACAGAGCATCTCACATCCCTCGCTCCACATAGTCCGTGTATTCCTCCATGACATACAGAGCATCTCACATCCCTCGCTCCACATAGTCCGTGTATTCCTCCATGACATACAGAGCATCTCACATCCCTCGCTCCACATAGTCCGTGTATTCCTCCATGACATGCAGAGCATCTCACTCACATCCCTCGCTCCACATAGTCCGTGTATTCCTCCATGACATACAGAGCATCTCACTCACATCCCTCGCTCCACATAGTCCGTGTATTCCTCCATGACATACAGAGCATCTCACATCCCTCGCTCCACATAGTCCGTGTATTCCTCCATGACATACAGAGCATCTCACATCCCTCGCTCCACATAGTCGTGTATTCCTCCATGACATACAGAGCATCTCACATCCCTCGCTCCACATAGTCCATGTATTCCTCCATGACATGCAGAGCATCTCACTCACATCCCTCGCTCCACATAGTCCGTGTATTCCTCCATGACATGCAGAGCATCTCACTCACATCCCTCGCTCCACATAGTCCATGTATTCCTCCATGACATGCAGAGCATCTCACTCACATCCCTCGCTCCACATAGTCCGTGTATTCCTCCATGACATACAGAGTATCTCACTCACATCCCTCGCTCCACATAGTCCGTGTATTCCTCCATGACATACAGAGCATCTCACATCCCTCGCTCCACATAGTCCGTGTATTCCTCCATGACATACAGAGCATCTCACATCCCTCGCTCCACATAGTCCGTGTATTCCTCCATGACATACAGAGCATCTCACATCCCTCGCTCCACATAGTCCGTGTATTCCTCCATGACATAGAGCATCTCACTCACATCCCTCGCTCCACATAGTCCGTGTATTCCTCCATGGCATGCAGAGCATCTCACTCACATCCCTCGCTCCACATAGTCCGTGTATTCCTCCATGGCATGCAGAGCATCTCACTCACATCCCTCGCTCCACATAGTCCGTGTATTCCTCCATGGCATAAACAGGGTTTCATGGCCACAGATATAGGGATAGAGTTATACTGTCATGCTGCCGTTTACATATCCTATATACAGTGAGTATATATATATATGTTACCCGATACGCTTGTGCCACCTATCTACACTACAATTCGGCATCTTGGCGTGGTGGCATATTCTTACATCTATGAGTATACTGAGGTCCATGCTGTCCCACTACTGTAACATGATGGGTTTTGTAGCGTGTAATGTTTAATTCATACATATCCATCATCTTATTTACTCCCTTCATTCACACCACCACTTAGCTTCTTTATCACATCACTCATCACACATTACTCACACTCATCACTCACACTCATCACACATTACTCACACTCACTCATCACACATTACTCACACTCATCACTCACACTCATCACACATTACTCACACTCACTCATCACACATTACTCACACTCACTCATCACACATTACTCACACTCACTCATCACACATTACTCACACTCACTCATCACACATTACTCACACTCACTCATCACACATTACTCACACTCACTCATCACACATTACTCACACTCACTCATCACACATTACTCACACTCATCACTCACACTCAATCACACATTACTCACACTCATCACTCACACTCACTCATCACACATTACTCACACTCACTCATCACACATTACACTCACTCATCACACATTACACTCACTCATCCCACATTACACTCACTCATCCCACATTACTCACTCATCCCACATTACTCACTCATCACACATTACACTCACTCATCCCACATTACACTCACTCATCCCACATTACACTCACTCATCCCACATTACACTCACTCATCACACATTACTTACATTCACTCACTCATAACACATTACACTCATCACACATTACTCACACTCACTCATCACACATCACTCATCACACATCACTCATCACACATTACTCACACTCACTCATCACACATTACTCACACTCACTCATCACACATTACTCACACTCACTCATCACACATCACTCACACTCACTCATCACACATTACTCACACTCACTCATCACACATTACACTCACTCATCACACATTACACTCACTCATCACACATTACACTCACTCATCACACATCACTCACACTCACTCATCACACATTACTCACACCCACTCATCACACTCACTCATCACAATGTACAATGTAGGAGGACGGTGCGGGCTCTTGCTGCTGGGAGGAGTGTTTGCTCTCTATCAGGATCGCTTAGACGCTGGATGTACTGTTGGCGGCGCGGGGGGGGGGGGGGGGGGGCGTCTCGTCCTGCCCCCCTCCCTTCCCTGCCGGGGGCCTGCTCCTTGTGCCGTGTGGTAGGCGGCATGCTGGTCCCCTCTGGAACTAAAAGCTATGGAGAGTAATATTCTTCCCCCTCCTAAGCAATACATCCTACATATCCTCCATACAGGTGCCGAACCAGTGGGGACTGCTGGATCACACTCGCCCTTCACTCTACTTTAGGGGGAAGGAGCCACACTTGCTTAAGAATCTTATTTCTATTATCCCATCTGAAAACTAAATGAAATCTAAGATCAACCATGAGGCAGCGGCCGTGCATATGTTTTTACTGACTGTTCTTTATTGCTCGGGCCTGCGGGCATGTGCGCTTCTTTGGAGTGGATAACTGGTCCAGAACTCTATCAGGAAGCTCTGACACCGGGGCGGCCTCATGGTCAGGAAGCTCTGACACCGGGGCGGCCTCATGGTCAGGAAGCTGTAGCTGACACCGGGGCGGCCTCATGGTCAGGAAGCTCTGACACCGGGGCGGCCTCATGGTCAGGAAGCTCTGACACCGGGGCGGCCTCATGGTCAGGAAGCTCTGACACCGGGGCGGCCTCATGGTCAGGAAGCTCTGACACCGGGGCGGCCTCATGGTCAGGAAGCTCTGACACCGGGGCGGCCTCATGGTCAGGAAGCTCTGACACCGGGGCGGCCTCATGGTCAGGAAGCTCTGACACCGGGGCGGCCTCATGGTCAGGAAGCTCTGACACCGGGGCGGCCTCATGGTCAGGAAGCTCTGACACCGGGGCGGCCTCATGGTCAGGAAGCTCTGACACCGGGGCGGCCTCATCGTCAGGAAGCTTTGACACCGGGGCGGCCTCATGGTCAGGAAGCTTTGACACCGGGGCGGCCTCATGGTCAGGAAGCTCTGACACCGGGGCGGCCTCATGGTCAGGAAGCTCTGACACCGGGGCGGCCTCATGGTCAGGAAGCTCTGACACCGGGGCGGCCTCATGGTCAGGAAGCTCTGACACCGGGGCGGCCTCATGGTCAGGAAGCTCTGACACCGGGGCGGCCTCATGGTCAGGAAGCTCTGACACCGGGGCGGCCTCATGGTCAGGAAGCTCTGACACCGGGGCGGCCTCATGGTCAGGAAGCTCTGACACCGGGGCGGCCTCATGGTCAGGAAGCTCTGACACCGGGGCGGCCTCATCATCAGGAAGCTCTAGCTGACACCGGGGCGGCCTCATCGTCAGGAAGCTCTGACACCGGGGCGGCCTCATCATCAGGAAGCTCTAGCTGACACCGGGGCGGCCTCATCGTCAGGAAGCTCTGACACCGGGGCGGCCTCATCATCAGGAAGCTCTGACACCGGGGCGGCCTCATCGTCAGGAAGCTGTAGCTGACACCGGGGCGGCCTCATGGTCAGGAAGCTCTGACACCGGGGCGGCCTCATGGTCAGGAAGCTCTGACACCGGGGCGGCCTCATCGTCAGGAAGCTTTGACACCGGGGCGGCCTCATGGTCAGGAAGCTTTGACACCGGGGCGGCCTCATGGTCAGGAAGCTCTGACACCGGGGCGGCCTCATGGTCAGGAAGCTCTGACACCGGGGCGGCCTCATGGTCAGGAAGCTCTGACACCGGGGCGGCCTCATGGTCAGGAAGCTCTGACACCGGGGCGGCCTCATGGTCAGGAAGCTCTGACACCGGGGCGGCCTCATGGTCAGGAAGCTCTGACACCGGGGCGGCCTTATCATCAGGAAGCTCTAGCTGACACCGGGGCGGCCTCATCGTCAGGAAGCTCTGACACCGGGGCGGCCTCATGGTCAGGAAGCTCTAGCTGACACCGGGGCGGCCTCATCATCAGGAAGCTCTGACACCGGGGCGGCCTCATCATCAGGAAGCTCTAGCTGACACCGGGGCGGCCTCATGGTCAGGAAGCTCTGACACCGGGGCGGCCTCATGGTCAGGAAGCTCTAGCTGACACCGGGGCGGCCTCATCATCAGGAAGCTCTAGCTGACACCGGGGCGGCCTCATCGTCAGGAAGCTCTGACACCGGGGCGGCCTCATCATCAGGAAGCTCTAGCTGACACCGGGGCGGCCTCATCATCAGGAAGCTCTGACACCGGGGCGGCCTCATCATCAGGAAGCTCTAGCTGACACCGGGGCGGCCTCATCGTCAGGAAGCTCTGACACCGGGGCGGCCTCATCATCAGGAAGCTCTAGCTGACACCGGGGCGGCCTCATCATCAGGAAGCTCTGACACCGGGGCGGCCTCATCATCAGGAAGCTCTAGCTGACACCGGGGCGGCCTCATCATCAGGAAGCTCTGACACCGGGGCGGCCTCATCATCAGGAAGCTCTGACACCGGGGCGGCCTCATCATCAGGAAGCTCTAGCTGACACCGGGGCAGCCTCATCGTCAGGAAGCTCTGACACCGGGGCGGCCTCATCATCAGGAAGCTCTGACACCGGGGCGGCCTCATCATCAGGAAGCTCTAGCTGACACCGGGGCGGCCTCATGGTCAGGAAGCTCTGACACCGGGGCGGCCTCATGGTCAGGAAGCTCTAGCTGACACCGGGGCGGCCTCATCATCAGGAAGCTCTAGCTGACACCGGGGCGGCCTCATCGTCAGGAAGCTCTGACACCGGGGCGGCCTCATCATCAGGAAGCTCTAGCTGACACCGGGGCGGCCTCATCATCAGGAAGCTCTGACACCGGGGCGGCCTCATCATCAGGAAGCTCTAGCTGACACCGGGGCGGCCTCATCGTCAGGAAGCTCTGACACCGGGGCGGCCTCATCATCAGGAAGCTCTAGCTGACACCGGGGCGGCCTCATCATCAGGAAGCTCTGACACCGGGGCGGCCTCATCATCAGGAAGCTCTAGCTGACACCGGGGCGGCCTCATCATCAGGAAGCTCTGACACCGGGGCGGCCTCATCATCAGGAAGCTCTGACACCGGGGCGGCCTCATCATCAGGAAGCTCTAGCTGACACCGGGGCAGCCTCATCGTCAGGAAGCTCTGACACCGGGGCGGCCTCATCATCAGGAAGCTCTAGCTGACACCGGGGCAGCCTCATCGTCAGGAAGCTCTAACACCGGGGCGGCCTCATCATCAGGAAGCTCTAGCTGACACTGGGGCGGCCTCATCATCAGGAAGCTCTAGCTGACACCGGGGCGGCCTCATCATCAGGAAGCTCTAGCTGACACCGGGGCGGCCTCATCATCAGGAAGCTCTGACACCGGGGCGGCCTCATCATCAGGAAGCTCTAGCTGACACCGGGGCAGCCTCATCGTCAGGAAGCTCTAACACCGGGGCAGCCTCATCGTCAGGAAGCTCTAGCTGACACCGGGGCGGCCTCATCATCAGGAAGCTCTAGCTGACACCGGGGCAGCCTCATCGTCAGGAAGCTCTAACACCGGGGCGGCCTCATCATCAGGAAGCTCTAGCTGACACCGGGGCAGCCTCATCGTCAGGAAGCTCTAACACCGGGGCGGCCTCATCATCAGAAAGCTCTAGCTGACACCGGGGCGGCCTCATCATCAGGAAGCTCTAGCTGACACCGGGGCGGCCTCATGGTCAGGAAGCTCTAGCTGACACCGGGGCGGCCTCATCATCAGGAAGCTGTAGATGACACCGGGGCGGCCTCATCATCAGGAAGCTCTGACACCGGGGCAACCTCATCGTCAGGAAGCTCTGACACCGGGGCGGCCTCATCATCAGGAAGCTCTAGCTGACACCGGGGCGGCCTCATCGTCAGGAAGCTCTGACACCGGGGCGGCCTCATCATCAGGAAGCTCTAGCTGACACCGGGGCGGCCTCATCATCAGGAAGCTCTGACACCGGGGCGGCCTCATCATCAGGAAGCTCTAGCTGACACCGGGGCAGCCTCATCGTCAGGAAGCTCTGACACCGGGGCGGCCTCATCATCAGGAAGCTCTAGCTGACACCGGGGCAGCCTCATCGTCAGGAAGCTCTAACACCGGGGCGGCCTCATCATCAGAAAGCTCTAGCTGACACCGGGGCGGCCTCATCATCAGGAAGCTCTGACACCGCGGCGGCCTCATCATCAGGAAGCTCTGACACCGGGGCGGCCTCATCATCAGGAAGCTCTAGCTGACACCGGGGTGGCCTCATCATCAGGAAGCTCTAGCTGACACCGGGGCGGCCTCATCGTCAGGAAGCTCTAGCTGACACCGGGGCGGCCTCATCATCAGGAAGCTCTAGCTGACACCGGGGCGGCCTCATCATCAGGAAGTTCTAGCTGACACCGGGGCGGCCTCATCATCAGGAAGCTGTAGATGACACCGGGGCGGCCTCATCATCAGGAAGCTCTGACACCGGGGCAGCCTCATCGTCAGGAAGCTCTGACACCGGGGCGGCCTCATCGTCAGGAAGCTCTGACACCGGGGCGGCCTCATCGTCAGGAAGCTCTAGCTGACACCGGGGCGGCCTCATCATCAGGAAGCTCTAGCTGACACCGGGGCGGCCTCATGGTCAGGAAGCTCTGACACCGGGGCGGCCTCATGGTCAGGAAGCTCTGACACCGGGGCGGCCTCATGGTCAGGAAGCTCTAGCAGACACCGGGGTGGCCTCATCAGGAAGCTCTAGCTGACACCGGGGCGGCCTCATCAGGAAGCTCTAGCTGACACCGGGGCGGCCTCATCATCAGGAAGCTCTGACACCGGGGCGGCCTCATCATCAGGAAGCTCTAGCAGACACCGGGGCGGCCTCATCATCAGGAAGCTCTGACACCGGGGCGGCCTCATCATCAGGAAGCTCTAGCAGACACCGGGGCGGCCTCATGGTCAGGAAGCTCTAGCTGACACCGGGGCGGCCTCATGGTCAGGAAGCTCTAGCAGACACCGGGGCGGCCTCATCAGGAAGCTCAGGCATTTAATGTTGCTTCTTCCTATGCTGTATGATTGTAATGAATAAAGTGAGGAGAGTGGCAATGTGGCAGGGCAGGCTGGCTTGGATGGTTTAATTACATCCAAGATATTTGCCTTTGGCTGAAACTGATTTAATGTGTTACAGACCCTTGATGCTGTGGCCCTCCTGCACTTAATAAGATTCCTTCACCCGGGCGATATTGGAGGGGGCGCTGGCGAAACATAAATAGCAAAATGCCATGTAAAGTTGCGAATAAGACAGGGGCTCAACTTTCCCCTAAGGATAAAGTACCTAGCATGGAGAAATCTTGGAAGTCCCCTATGACTGGAGGTAACAAATCACCATCAACACTCTCCCCTAAGGGAGCAAGTGGGGCCCTAGATTATCCACACGGACCAAGGGAGGCTGCAGAGGAGGGTAACAGTCTGGAGGGTAACTCAGGGTCCTTGGACATAATCTTAAATGAAATTAAAGCCTACACATTACTTACACTCAGTCATCACACATTACTCACACTCAGTCATCACACATTACTCACACTCAGTCATCACACATTACTCACACTCAGTCATCACGCATCATATGTCATTATTTACAGGTCTTAATACTAAAAAAATGTATTCTTTTCCATGGCTTGTCCCATTTATGACCACTTTGTATACACTCCAATCCTTATTTTCAGCACTAGCCCTTTGCACATGGCACCCCTTTCTTATTTCTTCTGCCCCCAGCTTGTTTTGTGACTTGTGAACATGTCACTTTTTTTTTTCTCTCTTAAACTGTTTATATGTTATTTTGGATTATTATGCATCACAGATTGGTATTATGGCTATTTCACATACTACAGCTCAGTCTGCCCACAGTGCTTCCCACATCCAAGATGGCTGCCGGGTTGTGCGCGATCCAGTGCGCATCGACACGCTGGAGCGGGATGGCATGGGTGATATACGGCGTAATTGCGCCTGAGGTCACTTCCGCCCGGCGGACTCGGGGCGTGCGTCGCTCGGCGTTGCAGGATCGCCAGGTATTATGCAGCCCAGGTATTGCACATATATATCGGCCAATCACTCACTCCGGATGTATATTTAAGGCCCCTGGACCTCCACCTCACTACTCCCTGATGGAGCTAGGCGAGCGAAACGGCGTTGGAGTGTGAGGTGGGTGACTAGTGGACTGGGACCTGGTACATCCTGGTAACTACTCTGCCATCCATATGTACTTGTTTATATGTATGTGATTCCTATCAGCGTACTGTACTAGCACTTTATGCTGGATGAATTATAGTACACAGTTCACAATATTAAGTATATGGATGTACCGGCACTTTAAATAACTTGGTCTCCCACCTCCCCAGGTCTTGTTTTTCTGTGATTGATTAAATAAATATCATTTTGTTAACTGATGTTTGATTCTATTTCATCAATATAATTTTTTGGTGTAGTTTGATCCAGACCTCTGTTTACACTAGGGAAAGGTGGCTGTGAGAACAATGAGACGGGGGGGGGGGGGGGGGGGGGGGGTCTATGCTGCATGAGAACAACGGCCGGGACAAGATGAACCACAATTGCACTTATTGCTCAATGTCTACATAAACAGTGACCAGGAGCCGCAGCTAAACTGGCAGATCATAGCCATCCCCGCCCCCCATAGCTGTCCTCCTGATTCCCCCCCGGCTGTCTTGTCTCCCCTTGCTGCTGTGCCCCCCGCTGCCGCGACCTTTAGTAGGCCTCAGTGTCAGTCAGCGCCCGTTAGTCATTCAGTGTAAGTGTCAGTAAACGTCCATGCATTTACAGCTACAGCGGGAGTGCATACACAAACAGGCAGCAGTGCTCCTTCTTCTCCGTGTCCTGCTCTGCGCCTGCACAATACTTTACCTCCTCCGTGTCCTGCTCTGCGCCTGCACAATACTTTACCTCCTCTGAGCCCTCCTCTGCGCCCGCACAATACTTTACCTCCTCCGTGTCCTCCTCTGCGCCCGCACAATACTTTACCTCCTCCGTGTCCTCCTCTGCGCCCGCACAATACTTTACCTCCTCTGAGCCCTGCTCTGCGCCCGCACAATACTTTACCTCCTCCGTGTCCTGCTCTGCGCCCGCACAATACTTTACCTCCTCCGTGTCCTGCTCTGCGCCCGCACAATACTTTACCTCCTCTGAGCCCTGCTCTGCGCCCGCACAATACTTTACCTCCACTGAGCCCTGCTCTGCGCCCGCACAATACTTTACCTCCTCTGTGCCCTGCTCTGCGCCCGCACAATACTTTACCTCCTCCGTGTCCTGCTCTGCGCCCGCACAATACTTTACCTCCTCCGTGTCCTGCTCTGCGCCCGCACAATACTTTACCTCCTCCGTGTCCTGCTCTGCGCCCGCACAATACTTCACTTCCTCTGAGCCCTGCTCTGCGCCCGCACGGAGCTTTTTGAAATTTGAAAAATGTGGGGTTCCACCAATGTATCCAGCTTGCTTCGGGGGTTCCCAGGTGGACGGCAGGGCAGCACACTGATTGGCTGAGCAGGACATGTAGCCGGGGGGTTAACGGGCTCTCTCGACATACTCGCAGCAGGATGTCAATCCCCCTGCGAGTATGTCTGCCCATACAGATCACAGGGAAGGGATCCGATCAGTCGTGTGTGTTTGTACCCTTACAGGGAAATCAAGTCACACAATCAACAGAGCAGGAGATCGAGAACCAGTACAGAGTTTATAGGGAGGTCAGATGACAATCCACGGTGTAGGATACAGGTCATTCCACAATCCATAAGGTATCACACAGTCCACCATCCAATAAGCTCAAGGCAGAATAGTCCAGGTTATCAGTATGCATGGGAGGGGCTCCACCTACACACACAGGGTACCGCTAGCATCCCAGGATCCTCTCCTCTACGTTGGAGGGGCAGGTGGTGTACACTCAATTCCCCTCTCTTCTGAGATCAGGATGTCCTCCTCTTTCCCAGCCAGGTGCTGCCTCAGCTTTAGGCCCCTGTTCAACTTGGAAATCTTCTGGGGCGTCTCCGTTAGCTTGGCGTCTTCTGGGGCGTCTCCGTTAGCTTGGCGTCTTCTGGGGCGTCTCCGTTAGCTTGGCGTCTTCTGGGGCGTCTCCGTTAGCTTGGCGTCTTCTGGGGCGTCTCCGTTAGGTCGGCGTCTTCTGGGGCGTCTCCGTTAGGTCGGTGTCTTCTGGGGTGTCTCCGTTAGGTCGGTGTCTTCTGGGGCGTCTCCGTTAGGTCGGTGTCTTCTGGGGTGTCTCCGTTAGGTCGGTGTCTTCTGGGGTGTCTCCGTTAGGTCGGTGTCTTCTGGGGTGTCTCCGTTAGGTCGGTGTCTTCTGGGGTGTCTCCGTTAGGTCGGTGTCTTCTGGGGTGTCTCCGTTAGGTCGGTGTCTTCTGGGGTGTCTCCGTTAGGTCGGTGTCTTCTGAGGTGTCTCCGTTAGGTCGGTGTCTTCTGGGGTGTCTCCGTTAGGTCGGTGTCTTCTGGGGCATCTCTGTTAGGTCAACCTATTGTAAGCTTCTTTTCTCCTCAGCATCTGCTGGCTTCAACTCAGCATCCTGCTCCACGGTGGATTCTCCTACTGTCCCACACTGACAGCAACCCGCAACACCCATGTTATTCATCATAGTTATTCATAAACCCCTCTCGGGGTGGAGCTGGGCCTCCTCTCGACCCCTCCCACGCTCACATCCCATGATCCCCCTGTGTGTAGCCATATAAGAAGTTCCTGTTTCCTGGACATGGTGAGTGACCCAGCAGGAGGAATTTCCCATCAGACATAGAGTCTAAGGGCCCTATTCCACCGGACGATTATCGTTCAGATTATCGTTAAATCGTTCGAATCTAAACGATAATCGTTCGGTTGAAATGCAGTTAACGATTAACGACCGAACGAGAAATCGTTGATCGCTTTATAAGACCTGGACCTATTTTTATCGTTGCTCGTTCGCAAATCGTTCGCATTGAATAAGACATCGTTCGGTCGTTCGCAATAGATACGAACGCAATTGCGAATAAATAGAGAAGAGAAACAATCACAATTACGATCATAAGTAACGATTATCGTTCCATGGAAATGAGTGAACGTTTTCAGGTCTTTCGCAATAGCGGTCGTTTGAGATCGTTAATCGTTAATGATTATGCAAACGATAATCGTCCGGTGGAATAGGGCCCTAAGGGCCCTATTCCACGGGACGATAATCGTTCAGATTATCGTTAAGTCGTTCAAATCTAAGCAATAATCGTTCGGTTGCATAGAAATCGTTGATCGCTTAATAAGACCTGGACCTATTTTTATTGTTGCTCGTTCGCATTGAATAAGACGTTGTTTTGTCGTTTGCAGTAGTGACGAACGCAATAGCGACAAGACTGCTGCAAGAACGATCAATTTAAGGTCTTTCGCAATAGCGGTCGTTTGAGATAGTTTATCATTAACGATTATGCGAACGATAATTGTCCCGTGGAATAGGGCCCTAACTCGGTTACACCCCCCATTTTCTGGCTGCAGATGTGAACGGAAGCCTAAGAGTACTTTTATCCAATCGATTTTCGGCCAACTAGCAGCCGTTCCAGTCGAAAATAGTTTTGTGTATGTTGGGGCTGATTGTTGATTTAAGACATGACCTAAACTCCCGATAACGATATTGAGGTGCTGCTGGCGGTCGCTCTGCATGATAGCAGCCCTCTCCTATGGGCCGCCTGGCTGAGCCCCCTCCCTTCCCTGCTCTATGTCTATGCTAGCATGTCGTGCTGCACGTGGATAGTAATAGCTTAAATCCAAGTATTTCCCCGGCACTCACCGCTAACAGAGGATAAAGCGTCAGACAGGACGCCTCGTGGCTGCATGGCCTTCCTCAGCCGTCTAATACAACAGCAGATCACTCATTTATAAGTCATATTACACATAATGATGACGGGCAGCGCTCCCAGTGACGTCACGCATAGTAATGGTAACCATAAACACTCCACAGTCCATGTAGATTCAGCGAGGTAAGTGGCTACACAACGCAATGTTACTTATAAATCAGTCTGGGACCGTCACTTCTTCCTCCACTCTCAGTCCATGGTGGGTCTAGGACCTCGCCATCACCCCATGGCACAGTTGGCCTCCTCACCACCGCCTTCCTGGCCGCTCTCCACACTGCACGTTGCAGCAGCTTAACCTTGGTATAAATCACTTTCAGCTTAAAGGTAATGTGAATGAGCTCGTCCTGTTGTTGCCCCATTTTGGTTGCATTTGCTGCCTTTGACCCTTTCTACAACAATTTTACAGCCATTTCTGTGGGCCAAAGTTCAGGTCCCTACTAACTGCAATGGGGTTCAGGTCCCTACTAACTGCAATGGGGTTCAGGTCCCTACTAACTGCAATGGGGTTCAGGTCCCTACTAGCTGCAATGGGGTTCAGGTCCCTACTAGCTGCAATGGGGTTCAGGTCCCTACTAGCTGCAATGGGGTTCAGGTCCCTACTAACTGCAATGGGGTTCAGGTCCCTACTAGCTGCAATGGGGTTCAGGTCCCTACTAGCTGCAATGGGGTTCAGGTCCCTACTAGCTGCAATGGGGTTCAGGTCCCTACTAACTGCAATGGGGTTCAGGTCCCTACTAACTGCAATGGGGTTCAGGTCCCTACTAGCTGCAATGGGGTTCAGGTCCCTACTAGCTGCAATGGGTTACAGGTCCCTACTAGCTGCAATGGGGTTCAGGTCCCTACTAGCTGCAATGGGGTTCAGGTCCCTACTAGCTGCAATGGGGTTCAGGTCCCTACTAGCTGCAATGGGGTTCAGGTCCCTACTAGCTGCAATGGGGTTCAGGTCCCTACTAGCTGCAATGGGGTTCAGGTCCCTACTAACTGCAATGGGGTTCAGGTCCCTACTAACTGAAATGGGGTTCAGGTCCCTACTAACTGCAATGGGGTTCAGGTCCCTACTAACTGCAATGGGGTTCAGGTCCCTACTAACTGCAATGGGGTTCAGGTCCCTACTAACTGCAATGGGGTTCAGGTCCCTACTAACTGCAATGGGGTTCAGGTCCCTACTAACTTCAATGGGGGTTAAGAGCCCTATTTTTTTTTTTTTAATCCAAGTAGAAATATATGTTCGGCACTCACCGATGTGAATTAAACATCTGGCTTTATTCAGGCATAATGATAAAAGAGAGAAGTCGGGTGACCTTGGTGTCCCGCCTACCGCCTCTTTGACTAACCTGTACATGTGACTTCTACATCACTCCCTTTTATACACATAAATATCAGTATAGTGACAAAACATTAACAAGACATGGCCCCACTTCCCTGTTTGTGCTCGCTCTGCGGGGTTGGCGGTCACTGACCGACACAGCGTTAAGTTAGTGTAGGGAATCATGTGAACCAGGAGACCGGCACGTGGTACATGAGGCAATTTGGATTCATCAAATTATATACCAACATCCTGGCATTGGATCCTAAGTGTGGCCGAGAGGCATTAGTGTCAGCCATAGGTGTGAGGGGCGGCATTAGTGTCAGCCATAGGTGTGAGGGGCGGCATTAGTGTCAGCCATAGGTGTGATGTGCGGCATTAGTGTCAGCCATAGGTGTGAGGTGCGGCAATAGTGTCAGCCATAGGTGTGAGGTGCGGCAATAGTGTCAGCCATAGGTGTGAGGTGCGGCATTAGTGTCAGCCATAGGTGTGAGGTGCGGCATTAGTGTCAGCCATAGGTGTGAGGTGCTGCATTAGTGTCAGCCATAGGTGTGAGGTGCGGCATTAGTGTCAGCCATAGGTGTGAGGTGCGGCAATAGTGTCAGCCATAGGTGTGAGGTGCGGCAATAGTGTCAGCCATAGGTGTGAGGTGCGGCATTAGTGTCAGCCATAGGTGTGAGGGGCGGCATTAGTGTCAGCCATAGGTGTGAGGTGCTGCATTAGTGTCAGCCATAGGTGTGAGGTGCGGCATTAGTGTCAGCCATAGGTGTGAGCGCTCCTTTCTCTCCGTATTAACAAGACATTGGGGGAGATTTATCAAAGGGTGTAAAAGTTAGACTGGTGTAAACTGGCTCCAGCAACCAATCACAGCTCAGCTTCCAGCTGTGATGAACGGAAAGCTGAGCTGTGATTGGTTTACACCAGTCTAACTTTTACACCTTTTGATAAATCTCCCCCAAGCCACGACCGCCACTCTATAAAGCAACGACCGCCACTCTATAAAGCAACGACCGCCACTCTATAAAGCAACGACCGCCACTCTATAAAGCAACGACCGCCACTCTATAAAGCAACGACCGCCACTCTATAAAGCCACGAACGCCACTCTATAAAGCCATGACCGCCACTCTATAAAGCCACGAACGCCACTCTATAAAGCCACGAACGCCACTCTATAAAGCCACGAACGCCACTCTATAAAGCAACGAACGCCACTCTATAAAGCCACGAACGCCACTCTATAAAGCCACGAACGCCACTCTATAAAGCCACGAACGCCACTCTATAAAGCCACGAACGCCACTCTATAAAGCCACGAACGCCACTCTATAAAGCCACGAACGCCACTCTATAAAGCAACGACCGCCACTCTATAAAGCCACGAACGCCACTCTATAAAGCCACGACCGCCACTCTATAAAGCCACGACCGCCACTCTATAAAGCCACGAACGCCACTCTATAAAGCCACGAACGCCACTCTATAAAGCCACGAACGCCACTCTATAAAGCCACGAACGCCACTCTATAAAGCCGCGACCGCCACTCTATGAAGCCGCGACCGCCACTCTATAAAGCCACGACCGCCACTCTATAAAGCCACGACCGCCACTCTATAAAGCCACGACCGCCACTCTATAAAGCCACGAACGCCACTCTATAAAGCCACGAACGCCACTCTATAAAGCCATGACCGCCACTCTATGAAGCCATGAACGCCGCTCTATAAAGCCATGACCGCCACTCTATAAAGCCATGACCGCCACTCTATAAAGCCATGACCGCCACTCTATAAAGCCACGACCGCCACTCTATAAAGCCACGACCGCCACTCTATGAAGCCATGAACGCCGCTCTATAAAGCCATGAACGCCGCTCTATAAAGCCATGACCGCCACTCTATAAAGCCACGACCGCCACTCTATGAAGCCATGAACGCCGCTCTATAAAGCCATGACCGCCACTCTATAAAGCCATGACCGCCACTCTATAAAGCCATGAACGCCGCTCTATAAAGCCATGACCGCCACTCTATGAAGCAATCGGGACCAGATTGTGTCACATTTTGAGCCTCCCTTTTTTCAGATTTCTGGTTGGCAATGTTTACTTTGGCTGTGAATGGAGATAAGAGGTAAGGAGGTAATGCTCGGTCACGCCAGGACTGCGCTGCCATATACAGTATCCAGGCCAGTAAGAATTCCAGGATTGGTCAGATCTAAATCTTCCACATAACCCAGAAGACAAAGCAAAGGAGATTGTTCCAGAGGTATGGAGAACACTTCATGACTAGAGGCGGCCACATCCGGCCAGTAACATGCAGGATCCCTCCCTCGTCCCTCCGACATCTGGGGCACAGTGCATCAGGTCGGATCCCCACCATAAGAAAGAGGGAGTTAAATACACACAGTGCAGAAGATATGATTGGGATAAGCGATGTCACCCACCCACCACTGAGGGGGTCATACCCCAAACCTACTTCCACAAAATCAGCCTCTAGAGGACCCAAATCTGCCCCAATTCTCTCCTATGGTAAAGGGAGTCGTAGGAATTTTTCATGGAGATAAAGGTATAGAATAGATATTAGACCTGAAGTGGATGCGGAGGAGCCCCGAATGTGTATAGGTGGGAGGTTACCCATTCATGATAAAGGAGATTTCCCCCCCTCACAGGCATGGCGCAGCTGTAGGGATGTGTATAAGTGACGTCTGGGTAGGGGGTTTCCTCTCCCAGCTGTAGGGATGTGTATCAGTGATGTCTGGGTAGGGGGTTTCCTCTCCCAGCTGTAGGGATGTGTATCAGTGACGTCTGGGTAGGGGGTTTCCTCTCCCAGCTGTAGGGATGTGTATCAGTGATGTCTGGGTAGGGGGTTTCCTCTCCCAGCTGTAGGGATGTGTATCAGTGACGTCTGGGTAGGGGGTTTCCTCTCCCAGCTGTAGGGATGGGTATAAGTGACGTCTGGGTAGGGGGTTTCCTCTCCCAGCTGTAGGGATCGGTATAAGTGATGTCTGGGTAGGGGGTTTCCTCTCCCAGCTGTAGGGATGTGTATAAGTGACGTCTGGGTAGGGGGTTTCCTCTCCCAGCTGTAGGGATCGGTATAAGTGACGTCTGGGTAGGGGGTTTCCTCTCCCAGCTGTAGGGATGTGTATAAGTGACGTCTGGGTAGGGGGTTTCCTCTCCCAGCTGTAGGGATGTGTATAAGTGACGTCTGGGTAGGGGGTTTCCTCTCCCAGCTGTAGGGATGTGTATAAGTGACGTCTGGGTAGGGGGTTTCCTCTCCCAGCTGTAGGGATGTGTATAAGTGACGTCTGGGTAGGGGGTTTCCTCTCCCAGCTGTAGGGATCGGTATGGGTAGGAGTGTCCCATATAGATGTATATGCAGAACATTCCGTGATATAACTCTAAGGTCATCCTGCGGCAGCAGTAGAGAGTTTCTTCACCTCCAATATCTCTAATAGTTTAGGGGAAGATCCCTACTAACTTTAATGGGAATCAGGTCCCTACTAACTGCAATGGGGATTAGGTCCCTACTAACTGCAATGGGGATCAGGTCCCTACTAACTGCAATGGGGATCAGGTCCCTACTTACTGCAATGGGGATCAGGTCCCTACTTACTGCAATGGGGATCAGGTCCCTACTTACTGCAATGGGGATCAGGTCCCTACTTACTGCAATGGGGATCAGGTCCCTACTTACTGCAATGGGGATCAGGTCCCTACTTACTGCAATGGGGATCAGGTCCCTACTTACTGCAATGGGGATCAGGTCCCTACTTACTGCAATGGGGTTCAGGTCCCTACTAACTACAATGGGGATCAGGTCTCTACCAACTGCAATGGGGTTCAGGTCCCTACTAACTACAATGGGGATCAGGTCCCTACTAACTACAATGGGGATCAGGTCTCTACCAACTACAATGGGGTTCAGGTCCCTACTAACTACAATGGGGATCAGGTCCCTACTAACTACAATGGGGATCAGGTCCCTACTAACTACAATGGGGATCAGGTCCCTACTAACTACAATGGGGATCAGGTCCCTACTAACTACAATGGGGATCAGGTCCCTACTAACTGCAATGGGGTTCAGGTCCCTACTAACTGCAATGGGGTTCAGGTCCCTACTAACTGCAATGGGGTTCAGGTCCCTACTAACTGCAATGGGGATCCCTATTAAAGGAGAAGTCCAGTGAAAATTTTTATTAACCTCTTAAGAACGCATGACGTATCCGTACATCATGCGTCCGCAAGAGGTGTTCAGAGCGGGGCTGTGCGGCGGTGTAGCTCGGGACCGCGGTTATTAGCGGGCACGGTCTGATCGCCGTGCCCGCTAATTCAGTAATCGGATGCAGCTGTCAAAGTTGTCAGCTGCATCCGATCACTGTATACAGCCGTCGCTGGTGTCTAGTGGGAGTGGACGTTGTCCCGGAGGAGCGATCCACACATCTTGCTCCGGCCGGGGTCTCTGCAAAAATGGCGCTGATCCCGGCTCGGTACTCGGATGCTTTCGGCTGCATTCCCCAGAGGGGCTTCTAGTATATATATAAAAAAAAAAAAAAGTGTTATCAATAAAAAGCCCCCTCCCCTAATAAAAGTTAGAATCACCCCCCTTTTCCCAGGTTTTAAATAAAAGTAAATAAATAAACATATTTAGTATCGCCGCGTGCGTAATCGCCCAAACTATTAATTAATCACATTCCTGATCTCACATCGTAAACGGCGTCAGCGCAAAAAAGTGCAAAATTGTGCATCAAATCCAGAAAAATTGTAATAAAAAGCGATCATGCGTATATGCGCAATCAAGGTACAGATAGAAAGAACAGATCATGGCGCAAAATATAACACCTGACACAGCGCCATAGAGCAAAGGATAAAAGCGCTATAAGCCGGGAATGGAGCGGTTGTAAGGGACGTGTATTTGGTAACAATGGTTTGTATTATTTACATCAGATACAATATAAGTTATACATGTTATATATCGTTGTAATCGGAACCACTTGAGGAACATATATAACAAGTCAGTTTTACCCCAGGGCGAATGGCGTAAAAACAAAAACCTCCTAAATAAAAGAAATGCGTTTTTTTGTTCAATTTCACCACACTTTGAACTTTTTCCGGTTTCGCAGTGACTTTATGGTAAAATTCAGCCGTCATTGCAAAGTACAATTAGTGACGCAAAAAATAAGGATAAGGGCTCATGTGGGTCTCTAGGTGTAAAAATGCAAGTGCTATGTATGTATGTATGTATGGATGTATGTATGGATGTATGTATGTATGGCCTTATATACACAAGGAGGAAAAAACGAAAACACAAAAACAAAAATTGGCCCCGTCCTTAAGAGGTTAAAGGGGTAGGGGGGTATTACACAGTTGTATAACTTTGTAATGTGTGTTATTTAGTGAATAACTGTTAAACGCCGCACTACCCCTTAAAGTATTATATTGCCCCCCAAAAAGTTATACAAATCCCCAATATACACTTATTACAGGAAATGCTTTTAAAGGGCTTTTTTCCCTGAACTTCCCGGCTAACACGGAGACGTCACTTCCCGGATAACACGGAGACGTCACTTCCCGGATAACACGGAGACGTCACTTCCCGGATAACACGGAGACGTCACTTCCCGGATAACACGGAGACGTCACTTCCCGGATAACACGGAGACGTCACTTCCCGGATAACACGGAGACGTCACTTCCCGGCTAACACGGAGACGTCACTTCCCTGCTAACACGGAGACGTCACTTCCCGGATAACACGGAGACGTCACTTCCCGGCTAACACGGAGACGTCACTTCCCGGAAAACACGGAGACGTCACTTCCCGGCTAACACGGAGACGTCACTTCCCGGCTAACACGGAGACGTCACTTCCCGGATAACACGGAGACGTCACTTCCCGGATAACACGGAGACGTCACTTCCCGGATAACACGGAGACGTCACTTCCCGGATAACACGGAGACGTCACTTCCCGGATAACACGGAGACGTCACTTCCCGGCTAACACGGAGACGTCACTTCCCGGATAACACGGAGACGTCACTTCCCGGCTAACACGGAGACGTCACTTCCCTGCTAACACGGAGACGTCACTTCCCGGCTAACACGGAGACGTCACTTCCCTGCTAACACGGAGACGTCACTTCCCGGCTAACACGGAGACGTCACTTCCCGGCTAACACGGAGACGTCACTTCCCGGCTAACACGGAGACGTCACTTCCCGGCTAACACGGAGACGTCACTTCCCGGCTAACACGGAGACGTCACTTCCCGGATAACACGGAGACGTCACTTCCCGGCTAACACGGAGACGTCACTTCCCGGCTAACACGGAGACGTCACTTCCCGGCTAACACGGAGACGTCACTTCCCGGCTAACACGGAGACGTCACTTCCCGGCTAACACGGAGACGTCACTTCCCGGCTAACACGGAGACGTCACTTCCCGGCTAACACGGAGACGTCACTTCCCGGATAACACGGAGACGTCACTTCCCGGATAACACGGAGACGTCACTTCCCGGATAACACGGAGACGTCACTTCCCGGATAACACGGAGACGTCACTTCCCGGATAACACGGAGACGTCACTTCCCGGATAACACGGAGACGTCACTTCCCGGATAACACGGAGACGTCACTTCCCGGCTAACACGGAGACGTCACTTCCCGGCTAACACGGAGACGTCACTTCCCGGATAACACGGAGACGTCACTTCCCGGATAACACGGAGACGTCACTTCCCGGATAACACGGAGACGTCACTTCCCGGATAACACGGAGACGTCACTTCCCGGATAACACGGAGACGTCACTTCCCGGATAACACGGAGACGTCACTTCCCGGATAACACGGAGACGTCACTTCCCGGATAACATGGAGACGTCACTTCCCGGATAACACGGAGACGTCACTTCCCGGATAACACGGAGACGTCACTTTCTGGATAACACGGAGACGTCACTTTCTGGATAACACAGCGATGTCACTTCCTAGATAATACAATGATGTCACGACTCCCAGAGCTGTAGGGCTGTTGCTGTTGGAGAGGATGATGGCAGAGAGATGCTCAGTGTCCCCCTGCCATCACCCTCTCCAGCAGCCACCATGTTATCCAGGAAGTGACATCACCGTGTTATCCAGGAAACGACATCACCGTGTTATCCAGGAAACGACATCACCGTGTTATCCAGGAAACGACATCACCGTGTTATCCAGGAAACGACATCACCGTGTTATCCAGGAAACGACATCACCGTGTTATCCAGGAAACGACATCACCGTGTTATCCAGGAAACGACATCACCGTGTTATCCAGGAAACGACATCACCGTGTTATCCAGGAAACGACATCACCGTGTTATCCAGGAAACGACATCACTGTGTTATCCAGGAAACGACATCACCGTGTTATCCAGGAAACGACATCACCGTGTTATCCAGGAAACGACATCACCGTGTTATCCAGGAAACGACATCACCGTGTTATCCAGGAAACGACATCACCGTGTTATCCAGGAAACGACATCACCGTGTTATCCAGGAAACGACATCACCGTGTTATCCAGGAAACGACATCACCGTGTTATCTAGGAAGCGACATCACCGTGTTATCTAGGAAGCGACATCACCGTGTTATCTAGGAAGTGACAACACCGTGTTATCTAGGAAGTGACAACACCGTGTTATCCGGGAAGTGACATCACCGTGTTATCCAGGAAACGACATCACCGTGTTATCCAGGAAACGACATCACCGTGTTATCCAGGAAACGACATCACCATGTTATCTAGGAAGTGACAACACCGTGTTATCTAGGAAGTGACATCACCGTGTTATCTAGGAAGTGACAACACCGTGTTATCTAGGAAGTGACATCACCGTGTTATCTAGGAAGTGACAACACCATGTTATCCGGGAAGTGACATCACCGTGTTATCTAGGAAGTGACAACACCATGTTATCTAGGAAGTGACATCACCATGTTACCCAGGAAGTGACATCACCATGTTATCCAGGAAGTGAAGCCTTGATGCAGTAGTAAGTGCAGGGAAAAAAAGCCCTTTATAAGCATTTCCCATAATAATGTTTATTTGGGGGCAATACAATACTTTAATAAAAATTTTCGCAAGACTTCTCCTTCAACTGCAATGGGGTTCAGGTCCCTACTAACTGCAATGGAGTTCAGGTCCCTACTAACTGCAACAGGATCAGGTTCCTACTAACTGCAATGGGGATCAGGTCCCTACTAACTGCAACAGGATCAGGTCCCTACTAACTGCAATGGGGATCAGGTCCCTACTAACTGCAGTGGGGTCAGGTCCCTACTAACTGCAGTGGGGTCAGGTCCCTACTAACTGCAGTGGGGTCAGGTCCCTACTAACTGCAGTGGGGTCAGGTCCCTACTAACTGCAGTGGGGTCAGGTCCCTACTAACTGCAGTGGGGTCAGGTCCCTACTAACTGCAGTGGGGTCAGGTCCCTACTAACTGCAGTGGGGTCAGGTCCCTACTAACTGCAGTGGGGTCAGGTCCCTACTAACTGCAATGGGGTTCAGGTCCCTTCTAACTGCAACGGGATCAGGTCCCTACTAACTGCAATGGGGATCAGGTCCCTACTAACTGCAATGGGGTTCAGGTCTGTGAAAAAGTTCAGCTAAAAGTCTGGATTGTAATTTTTTACAAGTTTTTAACCAGTCAAACCCAAATATCCACAGGTCCACATATCTCATAGCGAGCGCACACACACACACACACACACACACAGGAAGACAGAGCACGCGCGCACATAGACACACACACGCAGGAAGACAGAGCACGCGCGCACACAGACACACACACGCAGGAAGACAGAGCACGCGCGCACACAGACACACACACAAGAAGACAGAGCACGCGCGCACACAGACACACACAAGAAGACAGAGCACGTGCGCACACAGACACACACACACAAGAAGACAGAGCACGTGCGCACACAGACACACACAGCACGCGCGCACACAGACACACAGACACACACACAGACACACACACACAGCACGCGCGCACACAGACACACACACACACACACACACAGCACGCGCGCACACAGACACACACACACACACACAGCACGCGCGCACACAGACACACACACACACACAGCACGCACACAGACACACAGGAAGACAGAGCACACGCGCACACAGACACACACACACACACACACACACACACCACGCGCGCACACAGACACAAACGAAAACAGAGCACGCGCGCACACAGACACACACACACACACACACACACGAAGACAGAGCACGCGCGCGCACACAGACACACACAGGAAGACAGAGCACGCGCGCACACAGACACAGACACACACACCACGCGCGCGCACACAGACACACACACACGAAGACAGAGCACGCGCACACAGACACACACACACACACACAGGAAGACAGAGCACGCGCGAACACAGACACACACAGCACGCGCGAACACAGACACACACAGCACGCACGCGCGCACACAGACACACACACAGACACAGGAAGACAGAGCACGCGCGCACACAGACACACACACACACACACACACACACACACAGGAAGACAGAGCACGCGCGAACACAGACACACACACACAGCACGCGCGCACACAGACACCACACACACACACAGGAAGACAGAGCACGCGCGCACAGAGACACACACACAGGAAGAGCACGCGCGCACACAGACACACACACACACACTCACACACACAGCACGCGCGCACACAGACACACACAAAGACAGAGCACGCGCACACAGACACACACAGGAAGACAGAGCACACGCGCACACAGACACACACACACAGCACGCGCGCACACAGACACACACACACAGGAAGACAGAGCACACGCGCACACAGACACACACAGCACGCGCGCGCACAGACACACACAGGAAGACAGAGCACGCGCGCGCGCACACACACGCACAAAGACAGAGCACGCGCGCGCACACACACACACACACAAAGACAGAGCATGCGCACGCGCACACACACACAGGAAGACAGAGCACGCGCGCACACAGACAGACACACACAGGAAGACAGAGCACGCGCACACACACACAGACACACACACAGACAGACAGAGCACACAGACACACACACAAAGACAAAGCACGCGCGCACACAGACACACGCACACAGCACGCGCGCGCGCAGACACACACACACAGGAAGACAGAGCACACACGCGCGCGCACACACACGAAGACAGAGCACGCGCACACACAGACACACACGAAGACAGAGCACGCGCGCACACAGACACACACACAGGAAGACAGAGCACGCGCGCACACAAACACACACACAGGAAGACAGAGCACGCGCGCACACACACACAGACACACACACACACAGGAAGACAGAGCACGCGCACACACACACACACAGGCAGACAGAGCACGCGCGCACACAGACACACACACAGGAAGACAGAGCACGCGCGCACACACACACAGACACACAGGAAGACAGAGCACGCGCACACACTCACACACAGGCAGACAGAGCACGCGCGCACACAGACACACAGCACGCGCGCACACAGACACACACACAGGAAGACAGAGAGCGCGCGCACACACACACAAAGGCAGAGCACGCGCACACACACACACACACACACACACACACACACAGGAAGACAGAGCACGCGCGCGCGCGCGCACACACACACACACACACGATGACAGAGCACGTGCGCACACAGACACACACACGAAGACAGAGCACGTGCGCACACAGACACACACAGGAAGACAAAGCACGCACGCGCGCACACACACACACACACACACACACGCGAAGACAGAGCACGCACGCACACACACACACACACACACACACACACACACACACACACACAGGAAGACAGAGCACGCGCGCACACAGACACACACACACACACACAGGAAGACAGAGCACGCGCGCACACAGACACACACACACACACAGGAAGACAGAGCGCGCGCACACACACACACAAAGACAGAGCACGCGCACACAGGAAGACAGAGCACGCGCACACAGGAAGACAGAGCACGCGCACACAGGAAGACAGAGCACGCGCACACAGGAAGACAGAGCACGCGCACACAGGAAGACAGAGCACGCGCACACAGGAAGACAGAGCACGCGCACACAGGAAGACAGAGCACGCGCACACAGGAAGACAGAGCACGCGCACACAGGAAGACAGAGCACGCGCACACAGGAAGACAGAGCACGCGCACACAGGAAGACAGAGCACGCGCGAACACAGACACACACACACACACACATAAGGCACGCGCGCACACACACACAGACACACACACACACGAAGACAGAGCATGTGCACACACACACACACAGGAAGACAGAGCACGCGCACACACACAGACACACACACACAGGAAGACAGAGCACGCGCACACACACACAGACACACACACACACACAGGAAGACAGAGCACGCGCACACACACAGACACACACACAGACACACACACACACAGGAAGACAGAGCACGCGCACACACACAGACACACAGACACACACACACACACAGGAAGACAGAGCACGCGCACACACACAGACACACACACACACACACAGGAAGACAGAGCACGCGCACACACACAGACACACACACACACAGGAAGACAGAGCACGCGCACACACACAGACACACACACACACACACACAGGAAGACAGAGCACTCGCGCACACAGACACACACACACAAAGACCGAGCGTGCACAGAATTGTACACAAAGGAAAGTAGCAATCACCTGCATCTCCGGGGGTCCCCCCTCATCTCTGATCAGAAGGAGATAACTCTGTCCATCAACCACAATTTCCTTTTTAAATCTTCCTCCTAAAATAAGATGGAGATGTACACAACGTATGAGACCCCCTCAGTGACAAAGGGTTAAAAATTCCTAAAAGGCCCCTCTATCCTGTTCTTCTCCCACATGACCAGGTGACCATTACTCTCTATTCTCTATCCTGTTCTTCTCCCACATGACCAGGTGACCATTACTCTCTATTCTCTATCCTGTTCTTCTCCCACATGACCAGGTGACCATTACTCTCTATTCTCTATCCTGTGCTCCTCCCACATGACCAGGTGATAGGGCTGGGCGATATTGGCCTAAATTATTATCGCGGTTAATCGTACATATAGCCGCGGTAACGATAACTGAGCGATAATTATGACACGCCCCTTTTGCAAGCCACACCCACTTGACCGTGAAAACCTGGTGATATTTTTTTTAATAAGAGTATAAAAAAAAAAGTAACTCACTGAGCAGCAACACAAGGCTGGGCCATATAGGCTATTGTCCTTATTATTATTTGTCATTATTAGGGGTCTCAGCAGAGACCTGGACGTGTATATACAGGTATACAGCCATTACAGGATATGTATACACAGGTATACAGCTATGTACATAGTACAGTATCTGTATATACAGCTATGTACACACTACAGGACGTTTATATACAGGTATACAGCAACATAGCTGTATACATGTCCTGTACTGTGTACATAGCCCTATACCAGTATATATACATCCGGTAGTGTGTACATAGCTGTATACCTTTTATATACATGTTCTGTAGTGTGTACATAGCTGTATACCTTTTATATACATGTTCTGTAGTGTGTACATAGCTGTATACCTGTATATACACATCCTGTAGCGTTTACGTAGCTGTATACTCAAATATGCAAGTCCTGTAGTGGCAGTATTATTTATGTATTTATGCACACACACTACAAGATATGTATATACAAGTATACAGCTATGCAGATTTTCCATTAATAACTCATGCACACTCAGCTAAGCTGAGCATTCATATGTATTATAGAATTACAAGAAATAGTTAGGGGGATCTGGGCAGAAGGGGGGGGAGCAGCTGGGGGGGGGATTTAGGCAGAATGGGGGGGGAGCAGCTGGGGGGATCTGGGCAGAAGGGGGGGGGGGGAGCAGCTGGGGGGGGAATAAGCTGTATCTCCTTCTCCCAGCCGGACAGGCGCTAATCCGATCCAGATACCCGGGAGGAGATACAGCTTATGTACCCCCGGCCGCTCACTCCCAGGTATGTGGAGCGGGTCAGCGCCTGTCCGGCTGGGGGTGGGGAGGTTATAGGCTGGTGCAGGATTGCAGGGCGCACTGAGGGACGGGTGGGCAGGGGCCGTTGGGGGGCGCTCTGTCAGGCATGGCAGGACGGCAAGTGCTATGACACATACAGCACACTGTGCAGCACTGAAATACCGCAAATACCGTCCTGGCGCAGTTGAGGTCGGTTTACCGACGCCAGAGACGGTATCGGTATTTTCACGGTATACCGCCCAGCCCTACCAGGTGACCATTACTCTTTATTCTCTATCCTGTGATCCTCCTCCCACATGACCAGGTGACCATTACTCTCTATTCTCTATCCTGTGCTCCTCCCACATGACCAGGTGACCATTACTCTCTATTCTCTATCCTGTGCTCCTCCCACATGACCAGGTGACCATAACTCTCTATTCTCTATCCTGTGCTCCTCCCACATGACCAGGTGACCATTACTCTCTATCCTGTGCTCCTCCCACATTACTAGGTGATCATTACTCTCTATTCTCTATCCTGTGATCCTCCTCCCACATGGCCAGGTGGCCATTACTCTCTATTCTCTATCCTGTGCTCCTCCTCCCACATGACCAGGTGACCATTACTCTCTATTCTCTATCCTGTGCTTCTCCCACATGATCAGGTGACCATTACTCTCTATTCTCTATCCTGTGCTCCTCCTCCCACATGACCAGGTGACCATTACTCTCTATTCTCTATCCTGTGCTCCTCCTCCCACATGGCCAGGTGACCATTACTCTCTATTCCCTATCCTGTGCTCCTCCCACATGACCAGATGACCATTACTCTCTATTCTCTATCCTGTGCTCCTCCCACATGACCAGGTGACCATTACTCTCTATTCTCTATCCTGTGCTCCTCCCACATGACCAGGTGTCCATTACTCTCTATTCTCTATCCTGTGCTCCTCCCACATGACCAGGTGACCATTACTCTCTATTCCCTATCCTGTGCTCCTCCCACATGACCAGGTGACCATTACTCTCTATTCTCTATCCTGTGCTCCTCCCACATGACAAGAGGACCATTACTCTCTATTCTCTATCCTTTGTTCCTCCCACATGACCAGGTGACCATTACTCTCTATTCTCTATCCTGTGCTCCTCCCACATGACCAGGTGACCATTACTCTCTATCCTGTGCTCCTCCCACATTACTAGGTGATCATTACTCTCTATTCTCTATCCTGTGCTCCTCCTCCCACATGACCAGGTGGCCATTACTCTCTATTCTCTATCCTGTGCTTCTCCCACATGACCAGGTGACCATTACTCTCTATTCTCTATCCTGTGCTCCTCCCACATGACAAGGTGACCATTACTCTCTATTCTCTATCCTGTGCTCCTCCCACATCACTAGGTGGCCATTACTCTCTATTCCCTATCCTGTGTTCCTCCCACATGACCAGGTGACCATTACTCTCTATTCTCTATCCTGTGCTCCTCCCACATGACAAGGTGACCATTACTCTCTATTCTCTACCCTGTGCTCCTCCCACATGACCAGGTGACCATTACTCTCTATTCTCTACCCTGTGCTCCTCCCACATGACCAGGTGACCATTACTCTCTATTCTCTACCCTGTGCTCCTCCCACATGACCAGGTGACCATTACTCTCTATTCTCTATCAGCACAGCGGGTAGACCCCTACCTTCGGGAGACTCCTCTTGAACATATGTTCCTGTGAGGTATCGATGAACCAAGGCAGATTTCCCACTGGAGAGATTACCCACAATGCCCTGCAAAAAAAACGAAGTATTTATTACCGTTAATAAATAATCTAGAGATGAGAACAAAGAAGAGAGAGAGAGAGAGAGATGGCGAGCAAGACGAGAGAGAGAAAGAGAGAGAGAGAGAGAGAGATGGCGAGCAAGACGAGAGAGAGGGCAAGCAAGACGAGAGAGAGAGAGAGAGGGCGAGCAAGACGAGAGAGAGAGAGAGAGAGAGAGAGAGCAAGACGAGAGAGAGAGAGAGCGAGCAAGACGAGAGAGAGAGAGAGAGAGCGAGCAAGACGAGAGAGAGAGAGAGAGAGAGAGAGAGCAAGACGAGAGAGAGAGAGAGAGAGAGAGAGAGCAAGACGAGAGAGAGAGAGAGAGAGAGAGAGAGCAAGACGAGAGAGAGAGAGAGAGAGCAAGACGAGAGAGAGAGAGAGAGAGCAAGACGAGAGAGAGAGAGAGAGAGCAAGACGAGAGAGAGAGAGAGAGCAAGACGAGAGAGAGAGAGAGAGCAAGACGAGAGAGAGAGAGAGAGCAAGACGAGAGAGAGAGAGAGAGCAAGACGAGAGAGAGAGAGAGAGCAAGACGAGAGAGAGAGAGAGCAAGACGAGAGAGAGAGAGAGAGAGCGAGACGAGAGAGAGAGAGAGAGCGAGACGAGAGAGAGAGAGCAAGACGAGAGAGAGAGAGCAAGACGAGAGAGAGAGAGAGAGCAAGACGAGAGAGAGAGAGCGAGACGAGAGAGAGAGAGCAAGACGAGAGAGAGAGAGCAAGACGAGAGAGAGAGAGAGAGAGCGCAAGACGAGAGAGAGAGAGAGCGCAAGACGAGAGAGAGAGAGAGAGAGAGCAAGACGAGAGAGAGAGAGAGAGAGAGAGAGAGCAAGACGAGAGAGAGAGAGCAAGACGAGAGAGAGAGGGCGAGCAAGACGAGAGAGAGAGAGGGCGAGCAAGACGAGAGAGAGAGCAAGACGAGAGAGAGAGAGGGCGAGCAAGACGAGAGAGGGCGAGCAAGACGAGAGAGAGAGAGAGAGGGCGAGCAAGACGAGAGAGAGAGAGAGAGAGCAAGACGAGAGAGAGAGAGCAAGACGAGAGAGAGAGAGAGAGCAAGACGAGAGAGAGAGAGAGCAAGACGAGAGAGAGAGAGAGAGCAAGACGAGAGAGAGAGAGAGAGCAAGACGAGAGAGAGAGAGAGAGCGAGACGAGAGAGAGAGAGAGAGCGAGACGAGAGAGAGAGAGCGAGACGAGAGAGAGAGAGCAAGACGAGAGAGAGAGAGAGAGAGCAAGACGAGAGAGAGAGAGCAAGACGAGAGAGAGAGAGCAAGACGAGAGAGAGAGAGCAAGACGAGAGAGAGAGAGAGAGAGCAAGACGAGAGAGAGAGAGCAAGACGAGAGAGAGAGAGGGCGAGCAAGACGAGAGAGAGAGAGGGCGAGCAAGACGAGAGAGGGCGAGCAAGACGAGAGAGAGAGAGGGCGAGCAAGACGAGAGAGGGCGAGCAAGACGAGAGAGAGAGAGGGCGAGCAAGACGAGAGAGAGAGAGAGGGCGAGCAAGACGAGAGAGAGAGAGAGAGAGGGCGAGCAAGACGAGAGAGAGAGAGAGAGGGCGAGCAAGATGAGAGAGAGAGGGCGAGCAAGACGAGAGAGAGAGAGAGAGGGCGAGCAAGACGAGAGAGAGAGAGAGAGGGCGAGCAAGACGAGAGAGAGAGAGAGAGAGGGCGAGCAAGACGAGAGAGAGAGAGAGAGGGCGAGCAAGACGAGAGAGAGAGAGAGAGAGAGGGCGAGCAAGACGAGAGAGAGAGAGCAAGACGAGAGAGAGAGAGGGCGAGCAAGACGAGAGAGGGCGAGCAAGACGAGAGAGAGAGAGAGAGAGAGGGCGAGCAAGACGAGAGAGAGAGAGAGAGCAAGACGAGAGAGAGAGAGAGAGAGCAAGACGAGAGAGAGAGAGAGCAAGACGAGAGAGAGAGAGAGAGCGAGACGAGAGAGAGAGAGAGAGCGAGACGAGAGAGAGAGAGCAAGACGAGAGAGAGAGAGCAAGACGAGAGAGAGAGAGAGAGAGAGAGCAAGACAAGAGAGAGAGAGAGAGAGAGCAAGACGAGAGAGAGAGAGAGAGAGCAAGACGAGAGAGAGAGAGAGAGCAAGACGAGAGAGAGAGAGAGAGCAAGACGAGAGAGAGAGAGCAAGACGAGAGAGAGAGAGGGCGAGCAAGACGAGAGAGAGAGAGGGCGAGCAAGACGAGAGAGGGCGAGCAAGACGAGAGAGAGAGAGAGGGCGAGCAAGACGAGAGAGAGAGAGAGAGAGAGGGCGAGCAAGACGAGAGAGAGAGAGAGAGAGGGCGAGCAAGACGAGAGAGAGAGAGAGAGGGCGAGCAAGACGAGAGAGAGAGAGAGAGGGCGAGCAAGACGAGAGAGAGAGAGAGAGAGGGCGAGCAAGACGAGAGAGAGAGAGAGAGGGCGAGCAAGACGAGAGAGAGAGAGAGAGGGCGAGCAAGACGAGAGAGAGAGAGAGGGCGAGCAAGACGAGAGAGAGAGAGAGAGAGAGGGCGAGCAAAGACGAGAGGAGAGAGAGAGAGAGGAGGGCGAGCAAGACGAGAGAGAGAGAGAGAGAGAGAGGGCGAGCAAGACGAGAGAGAGAGAGAGAGAGAGAGGGCGAGCAAGACGAGAGAGAGAGAGAGAGAGAGAGGGCGAGCAAGAACGGAGAGAGAGAGAGAGAGAGAGAGGGCGAGCAGACGAGAGAGAGAGAGAGAGAGGGCGAGCAAGACGAGAGAGAGAGAGAGAGAGAGGGCGAGCAAGACGAGAGAGAGAGAGCAAGACGAGAGAGAGAGAGGGCGAGCAAGACGAGAGAGAGAGAGAGAGGGCGAGCAAGACGAGAGAGGGCGAGCAAGACGAGAGAGAGAGAGAGAGGGCGAGCAAGACGAGAGAGAGAGAGAGAGAGCAAGACGAGAGAGAGAGAGAGCAAGACGAGAGAGAGAGAGAGCAAGACGAGAGAGAGAGAGCAAGACGAGAGAGAGAGAGAGCAAGACGAGAGAGAGAGAGAGCAAGACGAGAGAGAGAGAGAGAGAGCGAGACGAGAGAGAGAGAGAGAGAGCGAGACGAGAGAGAGAGAGCAAGACGAGAGAGAGAGAGAGAGAGAGCAAGACGAGAGAGAGAGAGAGAGAGAGAGCAAGACGAGAGAGAGAGAGAGAGAGCAAGACGAGAGAGAGAGAGAGAGAGAAAAGACGAGAGAGAGAGAGAAAGACGAGAGAGAGAGAGGGCGAGCAAGACGAGAGAGAGAGAGGGCGAGCAAGACGAGAGAGAGAGAGCAAGACGAGAGAGAGAGAGGGCGAGCAAGACGAGAGAGGGCGAGCAAGACGAGAGAGAGAGAGAGAGGGCGAGCAAGACGAGAGAGAGAGAGAGAGCAAGAGAGAGGGCGAGCAAGACGAGAGAGAGAGAGAGCAAGACGAGAGAGAGAGAGAGAGAGCGCAAGACGAGAGAGAGAGAGAGCAAGACGA